>NC_052513.1:41999051-42187661 GCF_014356525.2 Nilaparvata lugens | reverse complement strand
TTACAATTTAACATTAATAACAATTTTAATCCAATATTGCAGGTCTGTTAAAATATACTATACCAAGTTTCATCAAGTATGCCAGCTTACAAAGATTGATAATATCTCTCTGTGATTCAATACATTTAACTAGTCTCCACTTGTTCAATCAAAATTTCTACCCTGTTTATTTTTAAAGCTTGATTCCAAAATTCCCTTCATTTCTCAACATTTCTATACAAATACAATAAGTAACAATATTCAAATTTTCCTATAAATTAGTTGCTGAATGCATGTTTTAGATTCTGATGCATCATATTTTTTTTTTCAAAATACTAATCACATTTATGTGATTACAATAATTTCATTAAGTTAATAACAATAATACATATAAATTAAGAATTCTAATCTATAGTGAGCTTTCATGCTACAAATATAATATTCAAGATAATTTTATCACCAAATGATAATTAATAGTTATAGTGCATGTATAATGCAACAGCACAAATGATAACAACAATAATATTTCAAACAAACAATACTAATAATAATGAAGACCATTTAATGGTTGATTTTCAATCACAAAATATCCTACACCTAAAATTATTAATAATATCACAGCAGACTATTTTTCTATTTTATCTTCATTTTTTTTTTTTTTTTTTTTTTAGAGTAAATTAATAAGCTAATTTTTCCAAATTATTTTATATAATTTTTTTTTTTTTTTTTTTTTTTTTTTGTCTGGATATTCAAATAACTTTACTTTATATTTTAGATTAATTCAAATTTAGTTGTAATTGCGGGTAGGCTTAACTTGCCAGTGAGCAAATCTTTATATTACAATAATAAACATATAATACAATAAATAAACAACTTGCTTTGAGTTGTGGGTGCTGTGATGATATGTGAAGATCCAATGATGCGATGTGGAGCAGCTGTGCGATGTGAGCAGCTGGACCGATGTGGAGCTTCATCATCTACAATCACTATGACATCCTCTCGGAAATGAACTTTCGAGAATCATGGGTGAAGATATTGGATTTAATTGGAGTTGTCTTTATTTTTGATTCATTTGTAAAGATCAATTCAGTAGTCTCGCCTTCCTGTTATTAACACTTGGATGAGGAACTTATCAGCTTCGGAAGGCAGAACCCGCAAACCATCACTACTAGTAGCCTCGTGGGGCAGAAACCGCAAACTGTCACTACTAGCTGACGCAATACGAGCAGGCAGATTTTTCTCTTCATGACTGGATTTACCGCTGTCACGTGGTTGGGAGCAGTGTGAATTTTTTCCGCCAGACTGCAGCACCTCACGGTCGGTTACTCCTACGATCGGAATAACTTTTTTTCTGACTGTCTCGTTTTTATGATGATTGATGCCAGAGACAGTCGAAACTGTTGTCATTATTGTTATTACGACACTGAGAATATTTTCCCTTCTGATTATTAGAATGGAACTGCTTTTGTTGGACTGGGATTGTTGGTTGGGCGACGAACTGGTTGTTGATACAGATGGCTGCGGTTGAGTGACATCATCGCTTCTGTTTATGTTTTGTTCTGGAGTTGTAGTTGAGTCGACTGATTTATTTGGAATAAATGAACTCCCTCATTATAATTCTCCGATGATTATCTCCAAATCCACGCTATTATTTTGAGGTCGACTCGGTTGACTGCTCGATTATAATTACGATGAGGAGTTTCAACTTCATCACGACAACACCTAACCTCTCATCTTTCTGATGGTTTGTTTTGAAATTCCGTGAACCAAATTTATCGTCTACACTCTGTACTCGACTCAAACAAGCCTCAAACTTGTCATAGGATTCAAAACTTTGCGAGCTTAATGCCGTCTGAATGGAATAAGGTAACTTCCCAATTAATATTTCGATCAAATTTCCATTCTCGATTGGATTATCCATCAGATTGTTCAAATAGCGAATGTGGGCTGAAAAGGCACTCATGGACAGCTCCGTATTCTGCTTGTCATATCTGCATGTAATGATGTGAGACAATAAATTTCTCTGTCTTGCAGAGACCAAAAAGTAGCTAAGAAGTTGTCAATAAAATCCTTTATGAGTTGATTCAGTAATGCGACTTCTGAAGTGTATCAGTGGTTCTTTCTGTAGACATAGTAAAAGATGCATTCTCCACGTAATCCATGGTATAGTAGTAACGGAATCAATAGCCTGCAAATGCTGAATGAATGCCCGTGGTTGAATGGTGCACTCAGTATCATCAAATATTGGTAAAGATGACAAGATTTGTCCAGTATTATGATTATTACCACCAGAAACGTTAGCCAACTATTCTTTTTTGTAGACACTCGGCTTTAGTTTGATCTAGCTGAGTTTTCAATCCCTTAATTACTTCGGGATTTAAAGTTTCAGCTGAATTCTGTGTGACATCTGCTCTCAGCTGGTTTATTTGGGCCGTGTGATTTGTTTGCTGAGCCTCCAATTCACCTAACCTCACATCATTCTGAGCTAGCTTAGCATTGGCCTGGGTAATCTTGCTCTCCAATTCACCATTGCTTCAGTATTTTCCCGGTGTTGGTTTAGAATTCTTTCACACAAATTCACTCTCTCACCGTTTGTATTTGTTCATTTGTATAATTCTTAGCTTCAATTTGTTTTTCATCCATTTTCGATGTAAATCCTCAACGTTACTTTTGAGTTGCAAAAAGTTTGCGGTCATTTCTTCCACTTTCTTGTCCAATCTATTACTGGTTTCTTCTATTTTCTTGTCCAAACTATTTACTTGTTTCTTCTATTTTCTTGTCCAATCTATTGCCGGTTTCTTCTAATTTCTTTTCTATTCCAGCAGCAGTGGTCTTGAAAACTTCAAGTATGGTTTCGATCGTCCCAGGTGGTAGATATGGCAGCCCCTGCGGCTGTTTGGTCTCCAACTCAGCAGCAACGACATCATTGGAATACGTTTGACGATCTACCTCGCGCCCGATCGACGTTGGCGATTGGTGATGATTGCACCGAATTAAGTATTGGCTGACTTTCCTCTAGCTGAGTCGATGACAAACGCTCTCGAATGCCGCGCTCAAAGTCAACTGAAGTCGCGCTGGTTGCCGGTTTTGGAGGAGTTTCGGGTGAGACAGGATCTGCCGGTGTAAACAATGTGGTAGACCCATCCAGTTCCGTGGCGGGGTTTGCCATGATTCTCCCAAAAAGTGAAGTGTAGACGAAATCCAATAAGTGAAAAATAGTGAGTGAATGATAGTGGTGCGCGCAAATTGGAATAACAGAATCAGGTCAGTGCAATTATCTTGTAGTTCTGAAGAATTATACCGCTGACTAATTCCCACAACTTCAAAGCAAGAAAAAATCGCGACAATAATACGTTTTAGAATACAATAATACTCTACAATATAATACCGTAATGATCAACATAAAATTCAACACAATCAAAATATATCCAGTGTATGAACAATCACAAATTAATAAATAAATCGACTACCTCAAGCTTGTTCATTTCAGGGATTAATACATCAGAGTAACACGTGTAGCCCCCATTAGTGCAACAAAAAATACCTGCTCAATTCGATCAATAATTATTAAGAAATAAAATTGAACAACAATATTGAACAGAGTATTGATGGCTAGGCGACCCACGACTCCACTGAAAAGAAATATTTATATTTCTGCTCCCTCTCAAGCGTAGATAATCGATCTCCTGAAATAAATTTATGATTATTAAGATGAAATAAGCTCTCTCCTTCACCGTCTTGTTCGGGCGCCAATCTTGTGGATTCGCAAGAGCTCTGGACGCTTACACCTGTAATTCGGATAAAAATCAGCCGGCAGAGCTGCCTACACCCGTCCAATATCCTACAATTCCAAAGAAATAATATTTCCGCCGTACTCTGATATAACCACCTGAGAATCAGGGTGATAGCCTACCAATATCTCCAGGCAATTCAACCCGAGCACAGCGAATGTAATTTTTTCTTATGAATAACAAGTAAATTCAATATTGATATTCCAATACCTGAAATAATTCCTACAGAGGAAAACCAATATGGTAATTATAGACCGAACTGAGCAGGATCTAATTAGAGAAATTACTGAAACTGGTTAACAATTATGCAAATTTATTGATGAATTAATCGTTAAGATCAAATAATAATAATTAATTAAATAATTGACAAATTGGAATAATAGAGTTTTCAAAATTTGGTAATAAATGTTCTTGATATGATATAATAATATGAATGTTCTTGGTAATATAGTGCAATTAGGATTTTAATAGGGTTACACGGTATTATAGGAGGATATAGTCCTGCACTCTTTCACAATAATTAATTGATAGAAAATTGTAGCTTTCTCAATTCACTGATTGGATAGAATAAGTATTTTTCGCTCACCAACTCGATCGTGGGGCCCAATTCACTTAATAATTTTATTTCACTTGAAGATCTGGCGTGGAATGGCGTCACCCAGGATTTAGTTTCACAATTCTTCCTCAGGAATAAGCTTATACAAATTGAACTTGCTTCCAATTTAATTTAAGAGCACAAGACTACAGAGGAGCTACACATTTAACACACTGGATATATTATTTAACAAGAAGAGAACCATTTAAACATTAATTTTAATCAGCATAACTACTGATAGAGAAGAAAGGGATCAATGTTATTTGAAGGTGGCTTTTTAATGATAATCATTCTTAGCACCGCAAAATTATTGACCAAACGAAGTGAGGTCTAAAATTCAAGTCGACGGTTTGGCATTTCTCTTAATGTTATATGTTGCGCATTTACGGCGAAACGCGATAATAGATTTTCATGAAATTTGACAGGTATGTTCCTTTTCAAATTGCGCGTCGACGTATATACAAGGTTTTTGGAAATTTTGCATTTCAAGGATAATATAAAAGGAAAAGGAGCCTCCTTCATACTCCAATATCACCGTAAAAATCAGACTATAGAATTATTCATCATAAATCAACTGTCGAGTGGATTATAAATTGCATGCATTGACGCATGCAATTCAATGTAACTTAATGAAAAAACAGCTGTTGTGTGGACTGATTGCATGCAGTGAGCCATGCAATTGATAACTTGAAGTAGCATTTCTCCCGACTTTTCTCTGCTTTCAACTCGGTAAGCTTTTAATGATAGTACATAGCTGTTTACATCAAATTATTAGCATTGTCGATACAACAACCCAAACAGCCATTAGTCGTTTATACACCGATAACTCGCCGACACGACAGGATAGGACAGAATTTTTTACTGTGATCGGCAGTATTAGAGGAGACTGTGGTTCATAACTGCGCGAGGTCTACTGTTCACAGAACTTCTAGTAATACTAGTTAAACCATCAATTATTGTCCCCATGGAAATGAATACATTATAATTATTAATGAAACCATAACTTGATTTGATCTTGGATTAATTTAAACTTAGTTTCAACTGATATTGAGTTATCTAATTCAATGAGCACTAAACCTTAGTTCAATCCTGGTTTTATTACTTTCCTTGCCCTACTACCATAGGTAAGGAAAGTATTGCTTTCCAAAAAAAATTATGGTACCCCAATTTCAAGTTTTCTATACGTTTCAAGGTCCCCTGAGTCCAAAAACATGATTTTGGGTATTGGTCTGTGTGTGTGTATGTGTGTATGTGTGTATGTGTGTGTGTGGGTATGTCTGTGCCACGATAACTCCATTCCTATTAACCGATCGACTTGAAATTTTAAACTTAAGGTCCCTATACCATGAGGACCCGACAATAAGAAATTCAATAAAATTCAATTCAAGATGGCGGAAAAATGGCGGATAATTACTAAAAAACCATGTTTTTCACGTTTTTCTCGAAAATGGCTCTAACGATTTTCTTCAAATTTATATCATGGATAGCTATTTATAAGCCCTATCAACTAGCATAAGTCTCATTTCTGGGAAAATTTCAGGAGCTCCGTAATATTCTTGAGAAAAATGGCGGTAAATGACTAAAAACCATGTTTTTCACGGTTTTCTCGAAAACGGCTCCAACGATTTTCTTCAAATTTATACCATGGATAGCTATTTTTAAGCCCTATCAACTGGCATAAGTTTCATTTCTGGAAAATTTCAGGAGCTCCGTAATATTCTTGAGAAAAATGCGGATAATGACTAAAATCCATGTTTTTCACCGTTTTCTCGAAAACTGCTCTAACGATTTACTTCAAATTCATACCATGGATATTCATAAGCACTATCAACTGGCATGAATCTCATTTCTAGGAAAATTCCATGAGCTCCGTAATATTCTTGAGAAAAATGGCGGATAATGACCAAAAACCAGGTTTTTCACGGTTTTCTCGAAAACGGCTCTAACGATTTTCTTCAAATCAAGCCATGGGTAGCTATTCATAAGTCCTATCAAATGACATGAGTTTTTTCCTGGAAAATTGCAGGAGCTCCGTAATATTTTTTGAGAAAAATGGCGGATAATTACTAAAAAACCATGTTTTTCACGTTTTTCTCGAAAATGGCTCTAACGATTTTCTTCAAATTTATACCATGGATAGCTATTTATAAGCCCTATCAACTAGCATAAGTCTCATTTCTGGGAAAATTTCAGGAGCTCCGTAATATTCTTGAGAAAAATGCGGATAATGACTAAAATCCATGTTTTTCACCGTTTTCTCGAAAACTGCTCTAACGATTTACTTCAAATTCATACCATGGATATTCATAAGCACTATCAACTGGCATGAATCTCATTTCTAGGAAAATTCCATGAGCTCCGTAATATTCTTGAGAAAAATGGCGGATAATGACTAAAATCCATGTTTTTCACCGTTTTCTCGAAAACTGCTCTAACGATTTACTTCAAATTCATACCATGGATATTCATAAGCACTATCAACTGGCATGAATCTCATTTCTAGGAAAATTCCATGAGCTCCGTAATATTCTTGAGAAAAATGCGGATAATGACTAAAATCCATGTTTTTCACCGTTTTCTCGAAAACTGCTCTAACGATTTACTTCAAATTCATACCATGGATATTCATAAGCACTATCAACTGGCATGAATCTCATTTCTAGGAAAATTCCATGAGCTCCGTAATATTCTTGAGAAAAATGGCGGTAAATGACTAAAAACCATGTTTTTCACGTTTTTCTCGAAAATGGCTCTAACGATTTTCTTCAAATTCAAGCCATGGGTAGCTATTCATAAGTCCTATCAAATGACATGAGTTTTTTCCTGGAAAATTGCAGGAGCTCCGTAATATTCTTGAGAAAAATGGCGGTAAATGATGAAAAGATACATTTTCAAGATGTTCGATGTTTTTGAACGGGTAGTATTATAGTCCACTAGACAGCTGATTTATGATGAATAATTCTATAGTCTGATTTTTACTCTAATATTGGCGTATGAAGGAGGCTCCTTTTCCCTTTTATATTATCCTTGAAATGCAAAATTTCCAAAAACCTTGTATATACGTCGACGCGCAATTTAAAAAGGAACATACCTGTCAAATGTCATGAAAATCTAGTACCGCGTTTTGCCGTGAATGCGCAACATATAAACATTTAAACATTCAAACATTCAAACATTTAAACATTAAGGGAAATGCCAAACCGTCGACTTGAATCTTAGACCTCTCTTCGCTCGGTCAATAAATACATTATAATTAATGAGACCATAACTTGATTTGATCTTGGAATAGTTTGAATTTAGTTTCAACTGATATTGAGCTATCTAATTCAATAAGCACTAAACCTTGGTTCAATCCTGGTTTTATTTAAACTCCGTTTAAACTTCTTTCGAGCTATTCATTCCAATCAGCAATAACCACTGGGAGAGTAACCAGGATTAATCATTTGTACGGTTTGGCTCATGGATAATATTTCATTGATCACATTCGGTTTGCTGTGTTTTTCTAATGAACAGTGGGTCAGTAAAACCCCCGTTAGCAGATGAACAGATGATTGAGAACCCGGGTTTACTGGCTGGCAGTAGAACAGTCGATTAATAGATTGCAGGGTGTTGGAAAAGGGGGACACGTTTGGCGGTCAATAGTCACGTGACGTCGTGACGTCATACCAAAACAAAGCCCCCCTCGCCATTTCTCCCATACCACACTACCATCTTTCCTGCTTATAGATGTGTGTTTGTGTGTGTGTGCGCTGGTTCAACAAAAATACCTCACCCCTTCCTTATAATCTCTTGAACCATTACTACCCTCTGCACCAGTATCAACTCTCTCTAACTCTTTCTTTCTAACTTACACCTTCTCTGTCACTCTTACTCATTCATTCACTCACACACACACTCTCTCTCTCTCTCTAATGCTCTCTCTCTCTTTTTGTAGAGAGTTAGTGGGAAGGATACTTCGAATAATTATTCTTTCCAAAGAATGGACATTGATATGTCCAAAGCTCCGCTAATTTATGTAGATGCATAACAATATTATCTATTGTATCTATAGTTATTACAATTGCTTTTTTTCATATCATATACAGCTCAATAATTATTTTTAATTTATATTTTGTAAATTCATCTATAATTGTGCTGTAAGCTATTGTAAATAAGTGTATAAGTCAGTATATATCGTAATCTACATAAATAAAGTACTCAATCAATCTCCACGACTCTCTCCCTTCTCACTCACTATCTTTCTGTCAAGCTCTCTCCCTTCTCACTCACTCTCTCTTTCTATCAAGCTCTCTCTCGGTTTCTCTCTCACACACTCTCTCTCCCTCTCCACCTTTCTTACTCTCTTTCTCTTTCTAGCTCACGCTCACACTCTTTCAAGCTCTTGCCTAGTCCCTCTCTCTTCTTTCTGTCTCTCTATTACGCTCTTTCTCACCCTCTTGCTATCTCACTGCTCTCTCTCTCTTCATTAATATCTCTTCCCATTCCATTCTTTCTTCATTTCTCTCTCTCTCTTCTTCCTTCCGCTCTCATACTGTCTTTCTCACTCACTCTCTCCCTCACTATCTTTCTCTCTTTTTTCTCTCTCAATCTCCTTCTCACTCTCTCACACTCGATCTCTCTCTCACTGAAAGAAATTTGGCACTCTTGGTGACCCGATTTTTTCCTGGGATAAACTTCCTTGTGATTTATGGCTGCTCTAGTGTATTTACGCTAACCGCCCCATGGTTACTAAGTATTGTTTACTGCAATAGATTGACAAACAAGTGTGATACTAAATGGATGAAATTTGGAAAATTATGAACAATAATTTATTGATAGAATGCAGATAAGTAATGAATTTAACTAATAGGTTATTGTCCACCACTATTCATTATAAAAGACTTTGGTCATCTAGCATTCTTTGTTTAGTCAAATTCTTTATTCTTTATTGATTCATACAACAAGTACATCATCAAAAATCTGGTGTGGTACACTCACACAACTTCCCTTGCTCATTGATCTATAAGCCTTATTAACGAGGATAATTTGGGGGAATAACATTATGCCGATTGGCGGCTAAATAATTAAAACTACGATTATACTGTTGTTATTGTATTCAGAGTACATTTTCATTTGTTTGAATTATGAAATTTGAGGATTTTTTAAAAGTTGCAAAACAGCTGTTCTAAAAATAAAATATCGACATGTTTTCTTTTGAATAACTCCTCTACCTACCTACCTCACGCACGAGAATAAGGAGGTTACAAAGTAAACTTCTCAAGGATGGGGTGGACCCCCTGTTAATTTCTCAGGAAGGAGACTCATGCCAGTTAATAGAGCTGATATATTACTATACAGGGTATGGATTTGAAAAAATCGGTCAAGTCATTTTTGAGAAAATCTTGATAGAAATTTAACAAAATTCATTCTTCTCAGGAATATTACGGAGCTCCTGCAATTTTCCCAGAAATGAGACTAATGTCAGTTGATAGGGCTTATGAATAGCTATCCAGGGTATGAATTTGAAGAAAATCGTTAGAGTAGTTCTCGAGAAACCGTGAAAAACATGGGTTTTCAGCCATTATTCACCATTTTGAATTGAATTTTATTGAATTTATTATTGTCGGATCCTCATGGTAGAAGGACCTTAAGTTGAAAATTTCAAGTCTAATTAGGAATGGAGTTATCGTGTTCACACACACACACACACCACACACACACACACCACACCACACACACACACACACACACACACACACACACACACACCACACACACACACAACACACACACACACACCACACACACACACACACACACACACACACACACAACACACACACACACCACACACACACACACACACACACACACACACACACACACACACACACACACACACACACACACACACACACACCACACCACACACACACACACACACACACACACACACACACACACACACACACACCACACACACACACACACACACACACACACACACACACACCACACACACACACAACCACACACACACACCCACACACCACACACACACACACACACACCACACACACCACACACACCACACACACACACACACACCACACCACACACACACACACAACACACACACCACACACCACACACACACACACACACACCACACCACACACACACACACAACACACCACACACACACACACCACACACACACACACACACACACACACAACACACACACACACCACACACACACACACACCACACACACACACACACACACACACACACACACACACAACCACACACACACACACACACACACACACACACACACACACACACACACACACACACAACACACACACACACACACACCACACACACACACACACACACACACACCACACCACACACACACACACACACACACACACACACACACACACACACACACACACACACACACCACACACACCACACACACCAACACCCAAAAATCACGTTTTTGGACTCAGGGGACCTTGAAACGTATCGAAAACATGAAATTAGGGTTCCTTAAATTTTTTGAAAAGCAATACTTTCCTTACCTATGGTAATAGGGCAAGGAAAGTAAAAATGATAGGGAGAAAAAAATAAGGTAGCCTTGTGCTATTCCTCTCCCAAATTTGGATAAGGTACACATAGAATTAGGTTAAGTCTTGTAGGGTAAGTCAAATTCTCGAGTTTAACTGCTGGTACCCTACCTTATTATGATATTTATCAATTGAAGATTATAATTGATTATGATAGTTTGAATGAATATTTAAAGACAAACATTGATTGGTTATGGAATTATTGGATCTGCCTTCGTATTTTATTGTAATATGCAAAATAATAATGAATATTTGTTTTTTGTTTCAGTCTTTCCAAGGAAGTCAAGGAAGAGCATATCTTTTCAACTCTGTGTGAGTTTTTCTGTTGCAATCTTATTCATAGTATACAAAAATAGCAGTGATGTACAGAATATAATATACAGTGAAACTGTAATGAAGTAAAGTTTATCATGTATTAACTTTAATTTTTTTGAAGTTTTCACAATTCACTGACAAAAGGTATCGCTTGTTAACACACAAAATTACAAACATGACGATACTAAATATTCTAAGTTCTATAATAAATGAAATACGCTCAGAATTTCCTAATTGATTGAAATATAGCCTGTAAACCATTATGTTCATTACAGGAATGAAACATTTTTTCTGGATAGGGGCAAACACAAATAAATATATTAATAGAATTTGTTGAAATCGAAAGTAACTTATTTCTTCTGAGTTCCATAATGAATGAAATACGCTCAGAATTTTCCAAATAATTGGAATATAATCACTTCCTCCGTAAACAAAGCCATAGTGCATTCTGGTGACGTCAGCACAGGTAGGGCTCCTACACTAATAAAAATCCGTTGATTTCAGCTGATCTATATCAGATAGTGTTTTTATTGGTGTAAGAGTCCTACCTGTGCTGACGTCACCAGAATGCACTATGTATTTGTTTACGGAGGGAGAGGTATAACCCGTTAAATCATAATATTCATTACAGGAATGAAACATTCTTTTCTGGATAGGGACGAACACAAATAAATAATAATGTAATTTATTGAAATCGAAAGTATCGGATGATTTGTATATGATGTGTTATTGTTTATACTCAAACTCTGTTCAAAAATGATTCATATAGTGGTTGTTACAGAGAATCTCATGTGAATTATTCCGCAATTCAGATCCATATCAGCAATGGAAGCCTTTCAAAGTTTCCATCAACTTCTGTAGTGCTTCATGAAGGGAAACCTCTTTCATCTAACATATCATTTCATCCTGGTTGCTTCAATTCGTTGTAATAATAAATATTGTTCTCGAAGACAATTTCTTGATAATGAACTCACTTACATTCTAGTGATTTGTAATAGTATCTTACGTCACATGGACGGGAAGGGGTCTTTTGCAGGCGAGAATGATGTTTCTAGTCGAGGCGTTAGCCGAGCACTGCAAAAGACATTCACGTCCAAGTAATGTACATTATTTTTTATCATAATAATCCAAAGAAGAATAATTGAGAAATAGAAAACATTACCTGCTTGTGCTGAAGCTACTACATGCATTCTAAAATCATAACATAGTCCACAATTTCCGAATCAGGAATTTTGTGGAAGTTAAAAAACTTCCACCTGTAGCGCTGAAGGTGTTTTTTTGTAGCTGTTTTGCTGTTCCTATTTCGGGGCTAAGAAACATAGACTACTCGACTGTAAAGAAAACATATGGTTTCATTACAGTAGAGTATGCTGTAATAAGAATCATATGTTTATTAATTCTGCAAACAGCTGTTTACCGGCTTGATTTCATGAATAGGAAACAGCTGAGATTGAATAACTGTCACAAAAAAATAATTTTTGAGAGTAAACTTTTTCGAAAAGCAACTCGATCAGCCTTGATCATTTGCCGCTGTAAATGATAATTATCAGCCTATTATATTCCTATCTCATTCAAACTATGTGATTCCAAATATATTTATTTTGATGAGAGATGTTTACAATCAAATCTTTGTAAAGATAATTTAGTTCTTTGCAGTGAAATCAGTTATACTCTGCACAAATTAACTTCAGACTTGGAGGAATATGCGGCGCATAGAAATGGAGGGAGATCAGCCAATTACAGTGATGGATAGAGTGATAGGTAGAAGCGCAGTTGCCAATTTGTCGATTTGATTCAGTCGACTGAAGGATTCCCAGACAGGGACTCCATAAGTCTTACATGAGCGCTTGAATAATCACGAGAAATTAGAGGAATGCTGGCCGGTTAGAACGGCAACTTCGCAGCTGTTGTATCCCTACCTCTGTATGACTTCTCTGCTGCGCATGTCCCCCCCCCACAAGTCAGAAATTAATTTGTACAGAGTATAACTGATTTCACTGCAAAGAACTAAATTGTCTTTTCGCCACACTGCACAGAAAGCAGCTGATTTCCAGTCCCTACATAGATCTGAAAGGCATTGTTTGCAGACGACTCTCGTCTGACGTCAGAACAGCTTTCTTTCCGGCCTAGGCGGAAAGAGTACCCTTTCCAGCCGCTAACATGGAACTAAGAAAGGTGATCAAAAACTTTTCATTATTTATGTTCATTATTCAATAATTAAAACATTTATAATAATATTATTTCATTGTCATTTGAAAGAATAAGAAAGTATTATCTCAACCTCCCACATAATTGAACATCATCTTTTAGGTTATTTAGACAAATCAGAATAAAAAATAAAAATACTTGGACAATTTCCCGATATTCAGATTACCTCAGATTTGCTAGAGCTATCACCTTCCACTTCTGCTTTCGGAAGTGCTTAGTAAACAACTATTCTCATATATATATTGTTTATTTTTGTGTGTGGCGAAAAATAGCGTTCGCACCACGGGCAAAAATGTTTTTCCGGCTCTCAATCTTTGAAAACCGATTTCGAGCCGGAAAAATCTTATTTTCTGCTCTAGGTGCGAAATATACTATTTCAAAGATTTGATTGTAAATATTTCTCATCAAAATAAATATATTTGGAATCACATAAAATGAATGAGATAGGAATATAGTAGGCCGATAATTATCATTTAGTAGCCAAATGAACTCTCATTCTATTCTATTTGTTCTATTTTGATTATATGTTTTTATGTTATTTAGAGTGAACGTTTCAAATTAATTGTTTGCCATTTTTGTGTTATTTAGAGTGAATTTTCCCTATTAATTGGTTGTCATTTTTGGGATATTTTTAGAGTGAACGTGGGTTGCGGCCCGGCAGAGGAACGAGTTCTACTTACCGGTCTCCATGCAGTTGCTGATATATACTGCGAATGCTGCAAAACCACTCTTGGCTGGAAATATGTAAGCAGCTTCACTCAATGTACCTAAAATGCATTCTAAACTGTATTCAAGATACATTGACTTCACTAACCTTTTTATCCAACCTCCCGGATTGCAATGAATCACTCATAGCCTTTACAACTTCTCATATCTATTTGAAGAGTCCAACATGATAGAGTTGTAGAACTCTGAACTATACCATTTCATATTTATTTATTTTTGGTTGAAGCAAACAATACAATAGTCGGAAAATAAAAAACAGGCTACTGCCAAAAACTTCTTCAATTTCCTAATTTTGTATCAAATTGTCCAAATATTAAGCTGCATACAGACTTCAACGTCACAAAGACACGCATTCAACTTTTCATCAACTGGTTATATGTGTTTTTGTACAGAAACAGTAAGGTACAGATGATATAATAGGCGTAGCATCAGCTGATAAAAAGTGAAATGCGCGTGTTAGTGGCGCTGAAGTCTGTATGCAGCTTGATATGAAATGGTTACTTTGTTACTTGTTACAAGTAACACAGTGTCTGAACTACATCAAAGTTATTATATAATTATTATTTAACAAAAATCCTAAATAAATGCTGCAAATATAATAATAATAATTAATTATATATTAATTAGCCTTTGAATAAATGCATTCTCTATTTAATTCCATCTGTTATTATATAGTGTTTCGTAATGGGAAGCAAAATCAATGAAATGGTTATTGTTCAGTCTGTACACACCTTCATACAGTTTACTCATGGAGCTCTAATTTTTTTGGTATCTGTTGCTTTTTTCAATTGAATTTACATTCAAAGCAAGCATGTTCATTCAATTCTTGATTATCAAAGATACTTTTCAAATTGATTTATATGACAATTTCTATATTCTTCATAGAACAAATAGAAAGAGTTGATTGTTTTTTTAATGATATTGAAAAATTCTTTGTGGCTTGAAATTCAACAATTATAAATCATTATCACTTTTTGTCTCAACTAACGATGTAATGATCTTTATATGGTAGAATGAGGTAGAAATTGGTTAAAATAATGTGCCTCGTGATAAAAACTTGAAATGATAATTATCTCTTGTACCATATATTGAAGAGACTTGGAATGTTGTCAAAAATCCACTTTATTCAAATAAAAATTAATATTTTATAGGAGCATTCTTTCGTGTGTGCTCACACATCATCAGCTGTAAGTTACAGTGATGTTACCACAGCTGTAAGTTACAGTATCTCTTGTACCTTCTCATAACTTATGTGAAGGATCTCTGTTGAATTTTGGAAGCCTATAATGAATGATACCCTTGTTCAATATTGTCAATCATTATCCTCATTTGATTAAAGTACGTACTGCAGTTATATTCTCAGAACTCACCTAGTTCGAAGTGTTACCATTTTAAAAGTACAGTACAGACAATTCAGTACGGTATGAACTAAATTTTAAAACAGAGAAAACTTATACAGAAATAATTTCTAGATTGTTTGTATTGTTTATAAGATGATTTATTCTATAGTAGAAAGTACCGTGAATTCGTATAGCTTTTTATTGATAGGTAATCATTTGCTGGATGGTCTTACCTCGCCTGGATGTATCATTTGAGCTGTCAATAGTTTTTATGACTGTGATACTTCTGCTGGGACCAACTGAACAGTTTAACGTTCTAGTATCTGTTGATAATTCTATTGAACTGAATTTTGTGACAGAAGAAGTTTTGAGCTAGTGCTTACTGTGACCATATTCTGATACTTTTGAGATTCAATAAATTTATGAATGAATATCGATCATTTTTAGCGTACGGTAGTGATACCAGCTATTGTGGTAATACTTGAGATGCAATAAATCTATGAATGAATGGTTTACTAAATTAATGAATGACTGTTTTGCAGGAGCACGCATTTGAGTCAAGCCAGAAGTATAAGGAGGGCAAATACATCATTGAGCTGGCGCACATGATAAAAGAGAACGGTTGGGACAACTAGCAGCAGGAGCAAGATGGCGACAGTTCGTCATCACCTGTCTGCTCCGACCAGCTCACATCCTAAACACCAAATCAAAACCGGATTCGAATTCAAATAAGATTTGGATTCGAATTTGAAAAATGGAACCAGCATCGTTTTTAAAACAATGACAAGCGACACAAAGACTAGGCTGTTCGAACATCAAGACGCAAGAAGTGTCACCCGCCATCTTGAAGATGAAAGTGACATCAAGGCATTTTCAAACATCGATTTAAGATTGAAGAAGTGTCACCCACCATCTTGAAGATGAGATTAACATCAATGTGAGTTCAAACATCGATTCAAGATGGAAGAAGTGTCACCCACCATCTTGAAGATAAAAGTAACATCAAAACATCTTGCAACATCGATTCAAGATGTGATGTTACAGCTGTAAGTTACAGTGATGTTACACTGTAAGTTACAGTGATGTTACAGCTGTAAGTTACAGTGATGTTACAGCTGTAAGTTACAGTGATGTTACAGCTGTAAGTTACAGTGATGTTACAGCTGTAAGTTACAGTGATGTTAAGCTGTAAGTTACAGTACCTATCTCTTGTACCTTCTCATAACTTATATGAAGGATCTCTGTTGAATTTTGGAAGCCTATAATGAATGATACCCTTGTCCAATATTGTCAATCATTATCCTCATTTGATTAAAGTACGGTACTGCAGTTATATTCTCAGAACTCACCTAGTTCGAAGTGTTACCATTTTAAAAGTACGGTACAGACAATTCAGTACGGTATGTACTAAATTTTAAAACAGAGAAAACTTATACAGAAATAATTTCTAGATTGTTCGTATTGTTTATAAGATGATTTATTCTATAGTAGAAAGTACCGTGAATTCGTATAGCTTTTTATTGATAGGGAATCCTTTGCGGGATGGTCTTACCTCGCCTGGATGTATCATTTGAGCTGTCAATAGTTTTTATGACTGTGATACTTCTACTGGGACCAACTGAACAGTTTAACGTTCTAGTATCTGTTGATAATTCTAACTGAATTTTGTGACAGAAGAAGTTTTGAGCTAGTGCTTACTGTGACCATATTCTGATACTTTTGAGATTCAATAAATTTATGAATGAATATTGATCATTTTTAGCGTACGGTAGTGATACCAGCTATTGTGGTAATAGTTGAGATGCAATAAATTTATGAATGTATGGTTTACTAAATTTATGAATGACTGTTTTGCAGGAGCACGCATTTGAGTCAAGCCAGAAGTACAAGGAGGGCAAATACATCATTGAGCTGGCGCACATGATAAAAGAGAACGGTTGGGACAACTAGCAGCAGGAGCAAGATGGCGACAGTTCGTCATCACCTGTCTGCCCCGACCAGCTCACATCCTAAACACCAAATCAAAACCGGATTCGAATTCAAATAAGATTTGGATTCGAATTTGAAAAATGGAACCAGCATCGTTTTTAAAACAATGACAAGCGACACAAAGACTAGGCTGTTCGAACATCAAGAGGCAAGAAGTGTCACCCGCCATCTTGAAGATGAAAGTGACATAAAGGCATTTTCAAACATCAATTCAAAATTGAAGAAGTGTCATCTGGAGACAAAATCATGTCATCGTGTCTTGTCATCTTGGAGACAAAAGTAACATCAACACATCTTGAAACATCGATTCAAGATGGAAGAAGTGTCACCCACCATCTTGAAGATGAGAGTAACATCAATGTGAGTTCAAACATCGATTCAAGATGGAAGAAGTGTCACCCACCATCTTGAAGATAAAAGTAACATCAACACATCTTGCAACATCAATTCAAGATGAAAGAAGTGTCACCCATCATCTTGAAGATGAAAATACCAACAACTAAAGACGCTAAAAGTGTCACTGCCATCTTGTTATCTTCGATTTTGTTCAGTTCTGTCTTAGTCTGGTATCAAGTTCACTGGTCTTGTCACCTAACCTAACAACCTCAATCGGTGACCTAACCTAACTTCAATCAGGGACCTAACCTAACCTCAGTTGGTGACCTAACCTAACTGCAATCGGTGACCTAACCTAACATGCATTATAGCTCACATTCTGTAACATCTGAATGATGATTGTAAAATTTTGGTACCTCATTGAAGTTAATATGATGGTTTGAGATGAGTATGTAGGTATGCCATAGAAAGTAAGTTGATTGGATCTAAAATTGAAGGTAGGTTAGGTTGTAATGCTTTTCATGGTTATTGTCTCATAACATCATGGGAACTAACATGATTTTTTTGAGATGAGCATTCAAAGATTCAGAACAACACTACCATTTTCAAAATTGATAGGTTAGGTTGTATAATGTTTGATCATTATTATCTCAAAACCTCAAGGAAGTTAGCATGTTACTCTGAGATTAGTAGCCTATACAAAGCAACGAAACAGTTTCCAAAATCGATAAGTTTGGTCAAGTCAAATTGTAATGTTTGATCATCTCAGAGCCTCATGGGAAGTCAATGTGATTCTTTGAGATGAGCATTCAAAACATTTCTAGCATATCTAAAATTGATGAGAGTTAAGTTAGGTTGCAGAGTTTAATGCTAATTATCTCAGAGGAGTCAACATGATACTTTGAGATGAGTAATCAAGCCAATCAACACAGGCATAGGTTTTCCAAAATTGGAAAGTTAGGTTGGGTTTAAAAGTTTTAAAAACTTGACAAGCACACTCTGAGTGAGACTGACAACTTGACTTCCCATGCCTCGAGGAGAGACTAGAAAAAATATAATTTGCTGAATTAGCAGTTACTGTTCTTGGATTGCCATGCTTTGAATTTGTAGCAATTTCCAAACAGAGCACTACACTGTTTTTTTCATAGCATATTTGGAAGCTCTTGTTGTCAGTCTTGTTCAGTGAATAAAATCATAGAGAAAATATGAAATAGATGACACTTTGGATATCATAAAGTGACACTTCTTATGCCATCTTTTCTCTATGATAAACACACAACCATCAAACACTTCTTCAAACAAAAATATGAAATAAGATCATCAACATTGCATGGCTTGTATATTTTTAATAATAGATGAGATGTTTTATAATGAATTGAGATGTGCTATGATGATCGTTATGCATATTACTATATATGATACTAATATTAACAATATTACTAAAACTTTCACTATAATTTAAGTTTCAGATCAATAAATTATTGTTTTACCTCTAATTATTATCCATAAAATTGTTGTTAGTGTTGTTGAGGATGAAAGAGTAAGCTAATTATTGTGATAAGACAGAGAGAAGTGTTGGTATTTCGTTTAAGGTAGAAAAAACGTTTTTTTTTGTTTGTGAAACATGATTCATTTTAAAATAATTTTGCTCAATCCAAGAATGGAACAATAAGTAACTCATCAGCTGTTTCGCTCTTAGTTGATGATGATTTTCAAACATAGAACCTCAAAAAACTTTGACACATAATTTTATTTGTCGAAGTTTCATTCTTGACTTAACAATGCTCAATCTGTAGACACAAAATCACTCAATCTTCACTCTAGCATTTTAAAACTGTTTCATGAGTTTTTCACCTGAATTATTTTTTTATAACTTTCGGGGAAATAGTTATCAAGCTCAATTAACATGCATTTTGTTTCATTTACATGAAATACACAGAAAAAGTAAACCTAGTTGTTCAAACGTCTATATTACTGATTTAAATTGATAAGTCCTCAAAAATACTATTGATCTGCTGTAGTTTCCACTATTTAGATTATTTTTCACGTCCTTCTGAACTGATTAAGAAACTATTATCAACAATCAATGCTTGTGCTCTGCTAGGGTCTAGTGAAAACTTGACAAACTCAAAACTTGACGTAGTGAAGTGTTGAAGAGTTTCAAATAGACCTACAACAATCCTCGGTGAATTAAAAATCTATATGCAACATTTAAAGTACTACTATTAAATTTTGTAAACTTTAAAGTGAAAAAACACAGATGGATAACCAACAACGGATTTAAAGTTAATTAGACCAGTAGTTCAGATGTGATCACGCGTCATTCCTGAATTTTCTATCCCGTACGTTCGAGAGCCAATTTTTTCAATGTCAAACGAATAAATCGTGTACCATTATAATCCCATTCCCATTTACCTAAATAACCCACATATTTATGATAATAATTGATGACTGCCTTTTCCTACAACAAATACCATTAATAGTGGCTGATTTGTATCAGATTCAGGAACTAGAATTAATTTATTTTCTTTAATCCCTGGGTACAAGTTGAACAAAAATCATTATGTCAGTAGTTTACCTACCTTTTCATCTGCTGAAGGTGATGCTCACATGATCCACAGACTTGTGCGTGGGTAATTCAACAAACACCATTGATAGTGACTGATTTGTATCAGATTCAGGAACTAGAATTAGGTATTATTTTTTGTTTGTTCTATCCCTGGATACAAGTTGAACACAAATAATTATGCCAGTAGTTTACTTACTATGAGCTGAGGGTGATGCTAACATGAGTTACAGGCTTGTGCGTGGGTAATTTCGATGATGAACCATTCTTGCACACCATGCAACAATCTGTATCTTTCCAACTGGATCAAATTTTGACAGCTTGCATCAAATTATTAATTTTTATTCAAGTTTTGTTCAAGATGTTTTTCATAATAATATTTGGGAAGATTTGGTTGGAAAGTACCTACTAGAGATAGATATAACTGTTATAAGGTAACTACACAAAAAAAGTCATGCGAGAATTTAATTCAAATTCATTCAATTCATACATCTCATAGATTAATGAAACGAAATAAATCTTATAGCACCCTTTATTTAAAAAAAAACTTTAAAATAGTTGAACAACTAGTTCCGGTTTACACCATCTTCACCAACCTGAAGATGGTGTAAACCGAAACTAGTTGTTCAACTATTCAAAATTTTTTTCAAAAATAGAGGGTGCTGTAAGATTTATTTTGTTTTATTAATTTAAAAGTAGCCCATGTCAATAAGTGTTTTATCTCATAGATTCTATGCACACTCAGTACTTCAATAAAAATTCAATAATAATCTCGACTCAGTTCAAAAATGCACTTAAGTTTCAATTGATCTCACTCTCATTTTTTGTTGTTGATAGAAACTATTCATCAACCAAGAAGTGTCCCGCTATTATGTTTCAGCCTGATTATCATTTCCATTGAGAGTAGCCTTATATAAACTGGCAATCCTGAATAATTATAATTTTAAATAATTACAGTAATGAGTCTGAGCATTACATGTGTCTTACAATATCTCATGCATTTTAAATCGTAACATTTTGTGGAAAGCATCATCGAAATGAATTATTGTGTGATTCTCACAAAAACAAAATTACTTTTCAATAATTCTTGATTTTTGTAGTTATCGTCTAACACTGTTATTGTGCTTTTATCATTTATAATGTTGATACACGAAATGTTGTCTGGTCATCTTGTTTCGTGGTGTTATATTTATGATTCGTTCCACAAAAAATTTAGTCACTAACTAACATAAAAGCTATACTCATCTCTTTATGGTCACAATGTGATCTCAATCATTATTGATGTCATAGTATTTTTTGATTATTAATAATGATGATGATATACTAAGTGTTGCTTGGTCATCTTCATATAAGTTTCAATATTATTTTCTCCAAAATTGAGTTACTTTAGTGTAAACTATTAGACAAGCTTTTCTTACCTCTTTATGATCACAATGTGATCTCATCATTTAGTGGTTTGAATAAGCTCTATTTTCTTTCCTATTGACATGTTTGCTGTACCTAGTTGTTCAAATTCTTTGCCGGCGCACAAGTTGTTCTTTGCCGGTAGTATCATTTTTTTTTTATTTAAAATATTTATTTTAACAATCTGTATCATTTTATGGCAAAAATAATCACAAATCATTGTTGATGTCATCTCACTGAAACTTTCGTTTGGTACTTATTTCCAGATCTCACTTTTGGAAGCTTGAAGTTATATAGATTCTCTCAAGCTATCAATTCCAACCCTTTTTTATTAGAAAAGATTGGTAACTCTATTAAAATCCCTCGGGAAAGCTCATGTACTTAATTGAACAATATCTTCTTGGGTTCTCTTATTCCTAAATGAAAATAGAATGTCAGCAGTTAATTTTGTATGTCTACCAATTATAACAATTCAACAAGAATTTGAAAGTCAGAAAATTTGTCTAAGCCTCCTAGTTGTTGAATTTTACTGCGAAATTAAATTTATCTATGTCTCCTACTTGTTGAATTTGAAAATCAGAAAATTTGTCTAAAGCTGCGTTTACACCAAAGTTATTAATGTTTATTTTTGCGTCCTTATAGATTCTATTAGATTAAACGGAACTTGACAAACACATATGTTCATCATGTGTATGATGTGTATAAGTTATGTTCAATCTAATACAATCTATAAGGATGGAAAAAATGAACATTTTGTTAATAACTTTGGTGTAAACGCAGCTTTAGTCTCCTAGTTGTTTTCAATACATTTGGGACTGTATTGAAAATAAGTGTCGCGTTTTTGAATTAGGTTTTCAAGTCCACCAAATAAATTTACATTAGACAAGTTTTTTTCTAATTCCACCTTAATATTCACCAAATCTTATAAATTAAATCAATATGAATTATTAACTACCTTCTGCTTGTGTGAATGAATGGAAAATAAATATTAATAATATTCATGAAACAGTTGGAACTTGAAATTAAATTTATTACTTTGCAAGAGAAGTGATTGAGCTGACAGACATTCATTGGGCAAAATGATTCATTTTACTGAAATTTTAGTGATATTTTAGTACTAGTTTGACTCTTCTATGATCTCTTACCACTTCCTTTATAGTTTAATGATTGTCTTAATTTTTATTTAATAGTTGTAGACTGATTTTTGTACTTTGTTATTGTCACTTTATTCTGATTGTACTAATGTGTAGGGATCCTGTTAACACACACCGTTATTCCAAGTTTTTTAAGAATATAATAGCGTTTTAACTTGATATTCAACTATTTCCAACTTGATATAGCTCTTGATGTTTAAATATTTTCAACTTGATAAAACGTTTAATTCAACTTGATATTTCCGTAACGAATTATTTATTGATTGAGAAGTTGATATTCAACTATTTCCAACTTGATATAGCTCTTGATTTCTAAATATTTTCAACTTGATGAAACGTTTAATTCAACTTGATATTTCCGTAACGAATTATTGATTGATTGAGAAGTTGATATTCTACTATTTTAACTTGATATTCAACTATTTCCAACTTGATATAGCTCTTGATGTTTAAATATTTTCAACTTGATAAAACGTTTAATTCAACTTGATATTTCCGTAACGAATTATTGATTGATTGAGAAGTTGATATTCTACTATTTTAACTTGATATTCAACTATTTCCAACTTGATATAGCTCTTGATTTCTAAATATTTTCAACTTGATGAAACGTTTAATTCAACTTGATATTTCCGAAACGAATTATTGATTGATTGAGAAGTTGAAACAAATCTGAAGAATTCCTCCAAAACACAGTAATAACTGAATTCATCAATTATTATAATAATTGGAGTTTATTTATCAGAAAAGTGAATCAAAAGCTTTATCAAGTTCTCATATCAAGTTTACAGAGTAGGAATATAATTTGATACAGAATTAGAAACAAGAGAAAAACAAGTGTTTCAACTTCAAAACTGTTTTTAATTCAAAATTTAAATTGATGATAGGATATAATTGATTCACAACAAAAAATTCACTGTGTCTGAAACCCCGCAAACTGATAAAATAAATCTGTACCATAGATCTGTAAGCTATTGTTTCCCTATGTCTGAACTGAGTTGAAGAAGTCACTGTCTCAATATATCTAATTATACGTCCATTAATAAAATCAGTTGAAATGAATTCATGAACTACTCAGAAGTAAATTTGGTGATTTTTTTGTTATCAAGTTATAGCTTAGAATGTTTTGTGGATGATCCACATAGTCTTCATATTGTAAGTACTTATCAACAGTTATTTCAAAACAAAATTAACAGTAGTAGAATAATTCAAACTTGTATTAATTTAATTCCCGCTTGTGATTTTTACTAACATTATCATCGTCACAATCATGTATTCTATCCATTTGTAATTAGGCTCCAGCCGTGCCCCAAATACATTGTAACAAACTTTCACTCACATAAAGTGGTAATTCAATAAGTTCTAGAATAATAAGAGTGTGTGTGTAACAGAAAAATATCATAACTCGTAATCGGAAAAAAATAAAATAAAAAAGTGAATATATATTGTTGCTGTGATAGATCTCGTGAGAATGATCATTTATATAGTATTTTTACAATGTTTTCATGTGTAAGAATATGACGCGTATTTGCCTTATGTAAATAATGATTATATAAGTTAGTTGTGGTACGTTAATTTATTATTAATATTTCTGTAGACAATATTGACATTTTTTAAGTTTGTAATAAACCTGTTTATCGTGATATTTTTCGTTATTTCATTTAATTTTCTCAACTTTATCAGGTGAAGATACTCTGTTCCAGAACTTATTATATGTTTAGTATTGTTAAAAACTCCTATTGTAACATACAAAATTAAGATATTGGAAAACACCATAATGCCTTTGAACTTGAAGTTTTCAATATTATATTCTTTCCAAGACTTGCATTCTTTTGGTTCTTATTTTGAAAATATATTTGAGATTGACAATGAATAATTCTAAAGTTATGAAAGTCAAAATTTGAATCTTGATTATTCTTTTAAATTAATTATACTTTCACTTTTTGTGTAGTTGAGAAGTTGATATTGTGGTAATTATTCATATTCAATGAAAAAGACTAAGAAATTGTCAAAAAGCCACAGATTTAATGATACTTAGAAAGACCGGTTTCGGTTATTACACCATTGTCAATCTCTGATAAACTAAAACTAAATACAAGAGCAGCAGAACTGGGCGTGGAGAGCAATGGCAGGCGTTCATGCCCTTGACCAATAGCAGTACTCGCCTACTAGTATAAATTCTGCTGCTCTTGTATTTAGTTTTAGTTTATCAGAGATTGACAATGGTGTAATAACCGAAACCGGTCTTTCTAAGTATCAATAAATCTGTGGTTTTTTGACAATTTCTTAGTCTTTTTCATTCAATTATACTTTGCTCGTTATTAACACTTTTTGGTTGATAAATTATCAGTAGTTTTTAATAGTAGTAACAAATTTATCTTCTGCCATTTACTCCAATGCTAACCAGAAAAATAGGTACTGTAGAAATGGATTCTATATGATGTGTTATTATCAATGAATACTCTATTAAAAACCTAATAGCAATAATTAACGAGGATTTAAATCTTGCTCCACTTGTTTTGAAGCAAATGAATTGTTGGAGTTTAAATTCTATTGAATTTTGTGAATTGAAGAACTACAAGACTTAACCTATTTCGAAACCTATGTGTTATCTAAATTTGGGAGAGGAATAGCACAAGGTCACCTTATTTTTCCTCTCCCTATCATTTTGATAATGTACTTATCGTATAAATGTATAAATGAATTTATATATACAATATGACAATTCCCACTGGGTCTAACAAGACCCATAGTGGTGAAAAAAGAAAATAGCACTCTATTGTTCATAATCAAGGGACAAAAATTGCAAAACCTTATAGCTCTGGAGACATTATTACTTGAAATGTAGCCATTATAGCACTATCAAAATTTATATTCATGAATCAAAAGAATAAAACTAAGACGTGGAATAGTTTAAACTTCATGGTTCCACAGTGTGAACCAATAATTTAATCAGGCTATGTTATGAAATTGAACATCTCTTGAAAACTATTCACAATCTACTTTTTATTTCCGATGCTTTGAAAATAGTAGATGTTTTACATTGACTCATTTTTCAATCAATTTTAGAATTACAGCAACTATAGTGTGGTCAACGTTATAATGGCAGTGGATAAAGATAGAAGAATAGCGATGCCGATTCTCTGCATTAATTAATTATATTTCTACACTGTCAAAAACATGATTGTCATCGTTGTGGATCTAGAAAAGGATAGTACCACCGGCTTTGTCGAATGATAGACAAGGATAGCAATACCAAAGTTGATCAAATACTGTCATTATAACGTGGACCTTACTATACCACTCAAGTCAAACAAACTACAGTGAGGTCCACGTTATAATGGCTGTGTTTGATTAGCAATGGTATTGCTATCCTTGTCTATCATTCAACAAAGCGGATAGCACGTTCTCTTTCTCGCTTTGCTGTGTGGCCAGATCGTCTCTTAACAATGTAGAATTAATAATTGACAAAATATTCCATCTTAATTATGTAAATTCATCATGAAATTATTGAAAAATGATATAATTGATTATTTTAAACGAGAATGAACAGTTAATATTACATTGATAAACCTGCATCAGCTACCCTCTATAGAAGGCATTGACAAGACAGAGGTTCGGCAACGTTTTTCTCCTATCTTTCTCCACTGCCATTATAACGTGGACCTTACTATAGAAGCTTCAATCAAAATAGAAGCTGTTCAGTTGACTAAAATTATAATCTTATTCACAAGAGATTTATTTCTACTCCTTTGAAAGTTATAGATGTTATTCAATATCTCATCTTCCAAACAATTTGAGGAATACAGATTCTAATATACTTGAATTGATCAATAATTGTAGCACCGAGGTTGAGTCGAAGTGAGGACTCAAAAGTCCTAACTTCGCCTGATGAAGAATATTTTTATTCTATTTCATTTCATACTTGAAGTTGATAACTTAAACTTAAATCTAAGTTGTATCAACTTGAGTTATTCTGGGAGACATCTCCCAAAATGTTAACTTATTGCCTTTGGGTTTTCAATAGAGTACCGTGTTATATTTATAGGCTGTTATGATGTCACTAAAGTGTTCCAAATTTGGTAAGTGATATATTTTTATAGTACGAAATGCGAAAATTGTATTATGTAATCACTCAACGGTTTTAACGAAAGCCATTGCAATTTTAATGATCGATATCAATTTTCAAATTCTAGCTGGTTCCATTTTTAATGAGAATGTCGGACATCTACTTATAAATGCATAACAATATGCTTCGGAAATGAACCTCGATAAATATTGACAGAAATGATGGTACTTAAACAAACAATGCGTTAACGAATATGTTTCAAATTTATTAGACTTTTTATTCTTATAGATTGGTTCTTTCTTTCAAGTGAGATTTGATTTAATTTTCACAAATTCAAGATTGATATTTGATCAAATTTGTGTCCATTATTACAATTGGATAATTTGACCATTGTAGGTAGTAATTTATTATTTGATTTGGGCTTGATCCACAAATGTAATACCTACAGTTACACATTGACCTGATTCAAATGTATGGAAATCCCGTGAAAATGCTGCTATGCCATTCATACTTTATAAATATTTATTGGTATAATTTACTATCAAGAAGTTGATCTTATCATTCCCATAACCATGAATTCACTATGTTTGAAATATTTGTTCTATACTTTAACTTACAACTGGAAAGTGCCAAGTCTTTACTATAATAACTTTGACAAAGTTGATGACAAAAAGATTACAGAAATTTCAAATCCTTGTTTATTAATTAAAATGCTTCTTTAATATTGATTGCTTCCACAGTCACCGATTTCCCGCCGACACGATACGATAATCATATCTTCTTATTGGCTGATTGGATTTACGTATCGAATTATTATCCAATAGGAGAAAATTCTGTGATGTCGTGTCGTATCGTGTCGGCGAGAAATCGGTGTGTGTGAAAACGTACATTCATTTAGTTTTGGTTGATACATACCTGGTCAGTAAGTCTTATCCATTACCATCTTAAATATTGCATTTTTTTAAAAAGAAAAACTGCCACTTGCCTCTGCCATTTCAGCTCATTTGATTTGATGTAAGTTACACTCACTAGAATAAAATTTGACAAAGTAGTATGACTAGTATCTCAAATCTGTTAGAGTTCAGGACTTGATTCTTATTATTTATGAAAATTGAGTTGAATTGAATGGCTGCCTTTATTTAAAAGACCCTCCTATGAGGGTGAAGTTAGGGCGCAGCCGGCCCTTTCTTACGCCTAACCCGCCTCATGAGAAAGTTATGACAGAAAAATCGCTGATGCTTGAAATAGGTGTGATAGTAGATCCAATACGTAGCCCACTACCTCACCAATGCATACACTCATCCCTCAAGAGGAAAGAATTATTTCAATCATCAAACTAGTTTAAAATTCGCATTTAATATCAAAATTGACATTTTTCAAACATTACGACCTATCACAGTAGATGATATCTACATTTAAATTCAGGTTATAAAGTCAGCATCCGATTGGTTTGATATCCTTGTCTACCATTAGACAAATTACATATCTCTATCCTTCACCAACTCAGCACTGTTGGTCTGTTGCCAAATTGCTTGTCGACTATGTTGAAATATAATGGAACTACCAACTACCAAAGTATTTCATCTCATTACAGTTGTGTTGTGCGTGATGTGGTGGTATTTTCCCATGATGTCCACAATTTTTTAAAAAATGTGGTTGACATTTCCAAAATTGACATTGTCCATACTTCAAATAGATATTTGTCAACATTGTCCATTGTTGACAAAAGTGGTACTTTGCGATTTAATTATTTTATCTCAATCATGAACGTTTTTAATGAATCATGTACCATGTGGTTATCAAATAATCCCACATTTGTTTTGATTTTTTCTAGCTGAATATTTTTTAAGTTTTGGATTAGGGTACCTACATTAAATTTCTTGACGAATAAAATATATTAGAGATAGAACTGATCATTTTATTAACAAGAACCACCAAGTAATATCAGATCAGATCTAAGGGGATAACTTGAATCAAAGCTCTCCACTACAGAAGGCGGTGGAAGAGGAAACATGGCAACTATGCGGTCCTATTTCCACTCACTTTATAACGTGGATCTCAATATATATTATATTGGTAGGTAATGTTTCAAGAGAACAGAATGTGTACATTTGTGGATCAATCTATTACGGGCATAGACTCTATGGCGCTGTTGCACAAAAGCCGGTTAAATTTTAATCATGATTAATTCCACTGAAACCAATCAGAGAATTGAACTGGCATTTGTGCAACTGCCAAAAGAAAAAAATGAACAAATTTCAAACTCATACTGTAATGCCGTTATGAGTTGAAAATTTGTTCAATAAATTCTCTTTTTTCCTTCAGGGCAACTCTTGAAAATAAATAAAAATAGAAATCTAAGTACCCTTTCGGCTATATGATGCCATTTTATTAAGTGATTTGAAAATAAATTTTGATAAAGGGGTTCTTAAGATGCGTTTACACCAAAGTTATTAACAAAATGTTTATTTTTCCCTCCTTTTAGATTCTATTAGATTGAACGGAACTTGACAAACACATATGCACATCATGTGTATGATAAGTTATGTTCAATCTAATAGAATCTATAAGGACGGAAAAATAAACATTATGTTAATAACTTTGGTACAAACGCAGCTTTAGATTTATATTTTTATTTGTTCAATTTTGTTTGCATTAATATTTTTATACTTTATCTAGTCTGGTGTATATATTTATTTCATACTACTCTGTCATTTAGAATTTTAGATTCGATAATTTTTGTATTTTTTTATGATACTACAATATTACTATTATTGTATTACTTGGTAAGGTTTGAATTTAATCAACTTTGTTCTCTACATAACACAAAATGTAACAAAACTTATCGAAAAGAATGATTGAACGGTGTACGACTGTTATGAACTTTGCCGAGCAAGCGTAAGCTCACAGACTTTATACTAGTTTAGCGAGACGTGTTTTTATCCACAAAACATAAAATATTAATGAGCTGTGTTATAGTTCTTGCGTCTATATTTGTGATTAATGTATCAAGTGATATGTATGTAGGCTACATACATTTATGTATGTGTAATCATGTAAATACATTTAATGTATCATGTAGTGCTGGTGGATCGATCTCTGGACTTCGATGTCTGTCACGAGGTTTTTTAATATTTCAAAAGGATATCAGTGTGAGTGAGTGATAACTGTGATGATTTCAGGAAAATAAAGTGTTAGTTGTTTTGGGAGAGCGAGTTGGTGCCTGAAAAGTTTATAGGTGGACCAAAAAAATAAAATTAATTCAGAAAAAAGCGTATAGTTGCGGATGAATGTAAATCGGTTGCCTATTTTGTGTATGTTAAACATTTTCTTACAAAAAACAAACAAAAATATATATTATCTAGATTGTTAATCTAAATTTTAAGCTTTGTATTCGAAAAGGAAGATATTCGAGATCATTATCCTAGTTATTGTATGAGAGAGTTTGTCTATATTTTATTCGGAAACTTACTATCGTTACAATATATTGAATTTTGGTCATGTACCTCTCGTGGCCTATAGTGAGGTTCACGTTATAATGGCAGTATTTGATTAACATTGGTGTTGCTATCCTTGTCTATCATTCGACAAAGCAGATGGCGCTATCCTTTTCTACTTCCGCAATGTTCCCAAATCGGTTTCCAACAATGTAGAAATATAATTAATTGACAGAATATTTAGTCTCAAACATGAAAATTTATCATTGAATGAAAAATACTAAGAAATTGTCAAAAAACCACAGATTTATTGATACTTAGAAAGACCGGTTTCGGTTGTTACACCATTGTCAATCTCTGATAAACAATCTCAGGATTATCAGAGATTGACTATGGTGTAATAACCGAAACCGGTCTTTCTAAGTATCAAAAAATCTGTGGTTTTTTGACAATTTCTTAGTCTTTTTCATCCAGTATGAATAATTAGGTACCACAATATCAACTTCTCAACTACACTAAAAGTGAAAAAATTGAATCAAAAAACACATTTTCTTGAAAAATAAAAAAATATAATTTATCATTTTTAACTAGAATGTAACTGTTCATTCTGTTCAACGTTATTTTCTTGAAAAATAAAATATAATTTTTAACTAGAATGTAATTGTTCATTCTAGTTAAAAATGATACATTATATTTTATTTTTCAAGAAAATGTGTTTTTTGATTTGATTCATTTATTTTCACTTTTTGTGTAGTTGAGAATATGAGAATATATAATGTTTCATCAGATATCAGCTTTAATTATTGAAAACAATATAAAAACATGAAGTAGGTACCTTCTTATTTGAAACATGTTAAACTTTAAAACCAAAGTTTTTAAACTGAAAACTTTATTACAAACAACTAGTTTCAGCCTATTTAAACTTGAAAATGGCCAAAGTAGGCCTGAACTAGTCGTTTGAAATGTTTTAAACATGAGGCACTTCATGTTTTTATATTGTTTTCAATAAAGTATCAAAGCAAAAGCAGAGAATCGGCACCGCTGTTCTCTCATCTTTCTCCACTGCCATTATAACGTGGACCTCACTATATCTTAATGTTAAAGCATCACAAACCGTTTTCACAGTGTTGATATAGATATCTCCGTCATAACATAGATATATAATAGAGTTTTATCTATTAATTAATGGTAATTCTAATTACTCGGTCCTCTAATACGATAATAATTGGTATGAAATCGATTATGATGTAATAATGTTTGTCGTGTACTAGATCAAGTCTTTTGCTGGTCTATGCTTCAAATAGAACTACACTTGTATCATGAAAGTTGATAGTATTTTTTGAAACACCTTCATTCCTTTACCGTTCCCCGGCTGTTCGGTATACCTTTTTATTTTTATTCAAATTAGATACCTAATCTTTCTCAATATAATTGTTAAGACCATTGTAAGAGTGAGAAAAAGTGGCAACTGAAATTTTTAAGTGGTCTAATAAGCAAGTTATGGGTTGTTGAAGTGCTAAAATCCGTTTCTCTCCAGATCATAAACGGTTTCGAGTTTTCCATTGAAGTTTCTCTTAATACATTCAGTATATCATTGGCTTTGTTCTAATATGCGTTTTTTCGCGATTAATGCCAAAATGAACAAGTTATCGAATTTACAAAAAATGTTACTTTTTTATTCATGAACGATATGGGGAATAGAATGTTTTTGTTTGGGAAAATACATTTTTTGAATTTTTAAGAGAAGTTGTAATAATATAGTCGAAACCGTTTATGATCTGGAAAGAAAATGGAATCTGGGAAGTTAGTACTTCAACAACCCATAACTCGCTTATTAGACCACTTAAAAATTTCATTTGCCACTTTTTCTCACTCTTATAATGATCTTAACAATTATATTGAAAAATATTATCCAATTAAAATAATAAAAGAAGAGTGCCGAACAGGCTTAAAAGTTTGTGCCCATTGCAAGCTTTCAAATATTTTCATCTTGTAGTATTGAGAAATAATTGAAGATAAAAAATTACAAAATGCATTTATTAAAATGCTAATAAATCTATGATAACTATTAAACCCAAATCCAAATTTAACAATGCTATCAAGATTCATTTATTTCCCTCTTCAAAAATATAGTGTCGGTTGCACAAAAGCCGATTAAATTTAAATCCTGATTAATTCCATGAGAACCAATCGGTTTTCAAAAACACCTTCTCTGATTGGTTCTAATCATGATTAAAACTTGACCGACGGCCATAGAATAGGTGCTAAAATTTCTATTTTTTATTATTTTTAAATAATTCTTCAACTTTTGAAGTACTTTTTACTTTCCTTGCCCTATTACCATAGGTAAAGAAAGTAATGCTTTCAGAAAAAAATTAAGGTACCCCAATTTATATATTTCTATACGTTCCAAGGTCCCCTGAGTCCAAAAAAGTGGTTTTTGGGTATTGGTCTGTATGTGTGTGTGTGTGTGTGTGTGTGTGTGTGTGTATGAGTGTATGTGCGTCTGTGTACACGATATCTAATCTCCCAATCAACGGAACGACTTGAAATTTGGAACTTAAGGTCCTTACACTATAAGGATCCGACACGAAAAATTTCGATCAAATGCAATTCAAGATGGCGGCTAAAATGGCGAAAATGTTGTCAAAAACAGGGTTTTTCGCAATTTTCTCGAAAACGGCTTCAACGATTTTGATCAAATTCATACCTAGAAAAGTCATTGATCAGCACTATCAACTGCTACAAGTCCCATATCTGTAGAAATTTCAGTAGCTCTGCACCATCTATGCGAAGTTTGATTTTAGATTCTCAATTATCAGGCTTCAAATACAATTTAAACAAAAAATTCCAAGTGGAATAGATTGAGCATGAAAATCTCTACAATTAATGTTGAGTACCTAACATTTCCACCTAAAATTGAAAATAAGCTCAAAATTAGAGAAAATGGAATTATTCAATTGTAAACTGTTGGCAACTATTGATTCTATTAAAAATCATTCACTATGAAGAGATAGCAGACTTCGTGTGTCTCCAGCGTTATTGTCTTGTCACCAGCTGGCTCAGATCTTAGAAAAGTGGACTTGAAATGCGCGGGAACACTAGCGTCAGTTGATCAATTTTCATAAAGGCAAGAAGAGTTGTGTGAGTGCACCACACCAGATTTTTTATGAAAAGTTCATATGGAACTTTTAGAGACTCTAGCTGTTCACTCTGTAGTTGTCAATATTATTTGCAGTGGGTAGTAGATCTTTGAGGTGGTTGACAGCATTATATTTCGATTTTCGTGCAGTAATTGTTATAAATCATAATTATTATTCAATAGTTATAGTCATCATATTTTATATTATTAGAATCCAAGTTCAAAATATGTATCACTTACAAAAACAATTGAGTGATATAACAAACATTTTCGAAGAATGAAAAATATCTTATTCTGACAACTCATCTTATTGGAACTTGTTTCAAAGAAGAAGCCTCTGCTCTCCTCCTCAAAAATATTGTGCCGGTTAATAATTTTAATCCTGATTAATCTCACGAGAACCAATTGGAGAAGCTCATTTTTCAAAAAAACCTTCTCTGATTGGTTCTTGTGAAATTAAAAATGATTCAAACTTAACCGAAGACCATAGAATAGGTGTTGAAAGTTTTTTTTTATTATTTTAAAACATTTTTTCTATTTTTAATGTACTTTTTTATGAATAAAAGTTCATATAGAACTTTCAAATGTTTCAAAGAAGAAGCCTCTAGCTGTTCACTATTTGGTTGTCGATATTATTTTTGCAGTAGTAGATCTTCGGAGTGCAGTTAAAAGCATTTAATTTCGATTTTCGTTTAGTAATTGTTATAAATCATAATTATTATTCAATAGTCATCAAATTTAATTTTATTACAATCCAAGTTCAAAATATATACATCACTTACAAAAATAATTGGATGATTTAATAAATAATTTCGAAAAAAATGAAAAATATCTTAATCTGCCACTTTCATTAGTACCTGATATTCTCAACTCTTGGAACTTTTAGATGTTTCAAAGAAGAAGCCTCTGCTCTCCTCCTCAAAATATGGCTATCTCTGGTTCCAGAAACCAGGAAGAGTTTACTTAGATCTCAGAAAATTCGAGTAGGAACTAGTTGAATAGGAAAATTATGGAAGTATATGATATTTAACCGTTTATTAAAATCAATTTACAAAATGAAACATTATACATGACGATGGAAATACTTTGCATTTCTGATGAAATGCTGTTTTATGAGAATGTCTTGACATGACGGTAAACAATTTTACAATATTTTCAACTATAGAAATGATTCTATCGACGATTTTCAACGCCAAAATTATTTTACCCTGACTTGAATATACTTACATATCAATATAAATTAAAACCTAATGAATAACAATAAATTATACAGTATAATTATTATCTATAAAATTACATTTTTGGCATATTATATGAATAAATATTGAATAATTGTGAAAGAGAATAATCCAAGGATGAATTTGTTTCTCAGTTAAATTGATGATGATGCATATTATTACAGAAACTTCTTGAAATCGTCACAAGAACTGATACATCTTTAGGTACTGTTTACCATTTTACTATAGGCCTACCATTTCTGAAAATTTTGATTAAACACTATTGTTTCTCTTGAATACAACCTGATACCAGAATATCTAGCTTATTCCATCAATTCTTTCTTTTGATTCACAAAAACTTACAATCTATTTTGGATCTTTTTCATAAGCTCATAGAGGATGATAATTAAATACAGATTATCAGTAGTATCTACTACTGTTCCAAACTCTCATGTTTAAACATCCAGTTTCAAATGATCTCATTCCCATACACAGTTTAAAAATAGAATACTTTGTGGAAATAATAAAGGACTGAAAATTTTGTGAAGTAGACAACTACAAGACTAAAGCTGCGTCAACACCAAAGTTATTAACAAAATGTTGATAACTTAATTCTTATAGATTCTATTAGATTAAACATAACTTATCATACAAATGATGAACATATATGTTTGTCAAGTTCCGTTCAATCTAATAGAATTTATAAGGATAAGTTATTAACTTTTTGTTAATAACTTTGGTGTTAACCCAGCTTTAACCTATTTCGGACTATGTGTAACCTTATATAAATTAGGAGAGTAATGGGAGAGTAATTAATAGCACAAGGTTACATTAGTTTTTCTCTACCTACCATTTTGATGATGTACTTATTGTATCAATCAATAATGATTCCATTGCTCATTGAACCTAGTTCTATATCTGAATTAAAGACAAATCCAGATTAAATCACTTTCTCTGTGATTAGAAACTTGAGAATCATCAATAAAAAATCAGTTACATCTTCCATAACAAACTTTGTACCTGATCGAAACGGATACCCGTTTGTATCATATCATATCATCAGAGAACGTGTCAATACAATGAGAATATCATTCCTATATGTTCTAATGTGACACTATTCCCATTCAGCTCGGACGAGCAAGATAGTATTGATAAAGCTCGATTCACACAACAGTGTCAGTGAAAATATAATTCCAATAAGTTCTAATAACTTCATTCGGCCTCTCGAGGCTGATCCGATTAGCCTAGAGTGAAGTCCACGTTATAATGGCAGTGGAGAAAGATGAGAGAAAAACGTTGTGATGCTCTGTCTTGTCAATGCCTTCTATAGACGGTAGCTGATACAAGTTTATTGATGTAATATTAACGGTTCATTTTCGTTTTGTATAATAAATTATATTTTATTGAGCAAGAAATTATGTTTTTCAATAATTTCATAATGAATTTTCATGATTAAGATGAAATATTTTGTTAATTAATTAATTCTACATTGTTAAAAGACGGTCTGGCAACAGAGCAAAGCGAGAAAGAGTTAGCGCTATCTGCTTTGTTGAATGATATACAAGGATAACAAAACCATTGCTAATCAAACACTGCCATTATAACGTGGACCTCACTACACAACTTTTGGGAATTATATTTTCACTGTTCACTATCATTGTTGTCTTTGAATCCAGCTTTGAAACTCATATTGAACCGGGGTTATTTCCACTGTACAGTACTCACTATATCATACACTTTAACTTATCAGATTTAATATGTGGAAGTCCGCTATTACAATAATTTAATTAACTTAGTTACATAAAATAACTGATTGAATTCAGTTTACGTCTTCACACAGTTCAGAAACTATGATAGTTTCCTTATCCTGTTTGCACTTGAGTGTTCCAGGAGAATTTATTTTTGTTCAATAAATAATTTTAAATTCTTGTTCCCATATCAGTTATCACGTGGTCGTCATTCAGGACACTTTTTCTGTGGACTCAGCACCAGCCTGTCTGTGTTGATATTCAGCTGGAACAGTTTGTCGTAGACGCGCACTCTCGAATCGACGGGAAGGTCTTGCTTACGGCCCAGCACCCATAAGAGATCTGGAAATAATGCAAAATTAAGCAACAATTAAAGAAATAATATTCGATTTCCTCCATTTCCAAACGTATGTTATACAGGGAAGAGATAGAAGAAGAAGTAGAAGTAAAAGGAGAAGAAGTAAGTGAATAACTAGGTGAGGAAGTACGAGAAGAAGTGGGAGAAGAAGAAGAAGAAGGTGAATAACTAGGTGAGGAAGTACGAGTAGAAGTGGAAGAAGAAGAAGAAGAGGTGGAGGAGAAGTAGTGTGCTTTGGCTACAGGAATACAGCTACTGGCTTGTGATTGGCCGAGTGTCACTCCCAAAGTGCGAGCTGGCTACTCCCATTCAGAGGCAAGTGGGAGTTGCTTCCACCAATCACAAGTCTGATACACAGTATTTGATACGCAACACTTGAGCTTGCTCTGTATCATCATTGAACATCCAACAAAGTTTGAACCAAGAATGAGAGAGACAAGGAGAGGAAGAAGAAGAAGAAAAAGCAAAAGAAGGAGAAGAAGAAAAAAAGGAGGAGAAGAATAATAAGAAGAACACAGAAGTAGAAGAAGAAGATGATGTCATGATCGGCTGACAAGAATACAGCTACTGGCTTCTGATTGGTCGAATATCACTCCCAAAGTGTGAGCTGGCTCCTCCCATTCAGAGGCAAGTGGGAGTTGCTTCCACCAATCACAAGTCTGATACTCAGTATTTGATATGCAACACTTGAGCTTGCTCTGTATCATCATTGAACATCCAACAAAGTTTGAACCAAGAATGAGAGAGACAAGGAGAGGAAGAAGAAGAAGAAAAAGCAAAAGAAGGAGAAGAAGAAAAAAAGGAGGAGAAGAATAATAAGAAGAACACAGAAGTAGAAGAAGAAGATGATGTCATGAGCGGCTGACAAGAATACAGCTACTGCCTTCTGATTGGTCGAATATCACTCCTACAATGTCAGCTTGCTCCTCCCGTTATGAGGCAAGTAGAAGTTGCTTCCACCAATCACAAGTCTGATACACAGAATTGGATACGCATCATTTGAGCTTGCTCTGTATCATCCAATCACCACTGATTCTAACTTTTGTTCAGTTGGAAATGAAGATACACACCTTTTCCAACTGTATTTGAGAAAGTATCAATTGCAATTGAGAATAGTCATTTGTATTTGAGAAAACGTCAGATTTAAATGAGAATAGTCAATTGTATTTGAGAAGTCTTCACTTGTAATTGAGAATAGTGAATTTTATTTGAGACAGTATCATTTCAATTTGAGGACATACGATTTGAAATAGAGAAGTTGTCAGTTGTAATTGGGAAATTATTTTAAAAAACCAGTGCTTTTAGTACTTATATTTTTCATTAACCTGTACTCATATGAAATGATATGATAATATATTTAATATTCCAATAGAACGTTTAGTTTTTGAATAAAAAATTAATTTCAAGCCCCAAAATCCATTGAAGAATTGCTTGATCAAGAGATTCAACTGATTTATGATAAATTTCAATTGGGCCTTGAACATAGAGAATTCGATCTTCATCAAGTGCAATATTTCACAAAATGTTTGGAGACAAAACCAGTGTTGCCAATACATACATAGAAATGATACTCATTAATCATTATTGTAAACAGTACAATGGAAATAATTTTACAATTGAAAAAAATAATTTGCCCCTATGCAAAGCCTATGATAGTAATTGCAATACTGTGTATGTAGTACAGTATCCTTTCTGCTCAAATAAAACCTGTACTGTAGGCTGCAGAAGAGCCATGACATGTCAATTGGAAAATTTTCTCATTTTCAATTGATATCTTCTCATTTACATTTGACGATTTCTCAAATACAATCCACTACTCTCAATTACATGTGATGACTTCCCAAGTACAATTGACTATTCTCATTTACATCTGACATTCTCTCAATCACAAGTGACTAGTCTCAAATACAATTGATACTTTCTCAAATTAACTTGATACTTTCTCAAATAAAATTGGAGAAGGTGTAGTAAAAGAGGAGAAAGGAGAAGAAGAAGAACAACAACAAGAATGCATGTCAACACCGATGTTAATCAAATAATGCAATAAATTATAACGTATAGGAAGATGATACGAAGATGATACAAAAATGATAGACAAGGATAGCAACAGTGGCGGCGATGAGGGCCCCGCGGACCCCGTGGCGCCGGGTGTGGCCCGGCCGATGGGGACCCCGAAGGGCCCCTTAACAAGTGAGGAAAAATAATGAAGAGTTTTTATATACTTTTTTATGTATATCAAGAACCATATAAATTTGTGTAACATATTCAGGAACTCATGACCAATAGAAGAAAAATCATAAACATGTTGAAAAATTGTGAAGGAGGAGAGAATTATTAACTACCAGAACATTTCTACAGTTGTTCTCTTTGTAGTGTTTGGAAAACGGGTGGGTGTGCTTCTACATATTTTCTAAAGTTTTCATTGGTTGTGGTGATGGTATGATTTGAAAAAAAATGCATAAGAAGAGACAATTCCTATTATTATGAAATTGAACACAAAATGCTTAAATTCTATGATGTGATGCCATAAACTACACTAAACTTTTTCAATGAAAACCATACTCCATATGTTAGTTTTCATATAGATGTACGATAGGTAGAAATGTAAAAAAAGGTGTAAGAAATACTGTATAAAGGAGCCACACAAAAATTCTCGCGGGGGGCCCCCTCAAATCTTTAGCGCCGCCACTGGATAGCAACACCAATGTCAGTCGAATACTGCTATTATAACGGGGACCCCACTATAGGATTGATTGATTGATTGATTGATTGAGTACTTTATTTATGTAGATTACAATATATACTGGCTTATACACTTATATACAATAGCTTACAATACAGGAAAATTATAGATGAATTTACATAATATAGACTAAGAAAATAACTATTGAACTGTATATGATATGAAAAAGCAATTTGTAATATAATAACTATAGATAATAATCATATTGTTATGCATCTACATAAATTGGCGGAGCTTTGGACATATCAATGTCCATTCTTTGGGAAGAATATTAAAAATATCCTCCCCACTAACTCTCTACCAAAAGGAAGATGATACAAAGATGATAGACAAGGATAGCAACACCAATGTCAGTCAAATTCTGCTATTATAACTTCAGTCAGATTCAATATCACATTCTAGTAAACACTTTGTAATAAACTAATGCACGAAAAAGACTATAGAGTTTTCTTACCTGCATGTAAGAATCCCAGGTCAGAACATGAGTAGAGGATGGCATAGTTGTCATAGTCAGTGTCGAGAATGAGATACTTGCCACTTTGAGGCAGCATCCTCGCCAGATAGGAAGGCAGTGAGTTATCCACCTGGTAGTTGAGTATGCTGGGTGCCAGGTAGTGAGGCTTAGCCCTGCCGTAGCTTGTACTCATTTTACCCGTCCTGTAACACATGCAAATCTTGTATGAAAATTTCCATAGCAATAGAAATAAATAGGATATCTAAAGAGTACTATTATAGAGTAAAGATAGCATAAGAAGATATCCCGTAGTTTGTAGAATTCATTCAAAGTTTGGAAGTTTTGTATCAAACTATGGTGTTGTGTATCAAGTTGAGATGAAGATGATACTGTATCATTTATGGTGATACCTTGGAGAAAAGATAGCAAAAGAAGATATCCTATGGTTTGTAGAGTTCATTCAAAGTTTAGAAGTTTTATCTCTTTTCTGTATAGGGCTATTTTTTATAGAAATAGAAAGAAAAATAAAAAATCTGGTGTGTCGCACTCACACAACTTTCCTTGCCGTTATGAGAATTGATCACCTGACGCTAGTGTTCTCGCACATCTCAAGTCTACTTATAAACAAAGATCTGAGCCAGCTGGTGACAGGACAATAACGCTGGAGACATACGAGGTCTGCTATCTCTCCATAGTGAATGATTTAATAGAATCAACAGTTGCAAACAGTTTGTAATTGGCTAATCATATTTTCTCGAATTTCGAGCTTATTTTCAATTTTAGGTGAAAATGTTGCAGCACATTAATTGCAGGGATTTTCATGATCAATCTTTCCCACTCAATGTTTTTTGTTTAAATTGTATCTGAAGCCTGATAATTGAGAATCTAAAATCAAACTTTGCATAGATGGGGCGGAGCTCCTGAAATTTTTACAGGTATGGGACTTGTGGCAGTTGATAGAGCTTATCGATGACTATTTTAGGTATAACTTTGATCAAAATCGTTTGAGCCGTTCTCGAGAAAATCGCGAAAAACCCTGTTTTTGACAACATTTTCGTAATTTCAGCCGCCATCTTGAATCGCATTTGATCGAAATCGTTCGTGTCGGATCCTTATAGAGGAAGGACCTTGAGCTCCAAATTTCAAGTCATTCCGTTAATTGGGAGATGAGATATCGTGTACACAGACGCACATACACTCATACACACACACACACACATACAGACCAATACCCAAAAACCCCTTTTTTGGACTTAGAGGACCTTGAAACGTATAGAAATTGGGGTACCTTAATTTTTTTCGGAAAGCAATACTTTCCTTACCTATGGTAATAGGGCAAGGAAAGTAAAATATCAGTACCCTTTATGAATTATTTAATCACATGTTTCGGACATTAATGCCATTTTCAAGTGATATGAAGTTCACTTGAAAATGGCATCAATGTCCGAAACATGTTGTGATTATAGGTACTGAGATTTTTATTTTTCTTTCTATTTGCAAGTTTTGTATCAAATTATGGTGTTGTGTATCGAGTTGAGATTATACTGTATCATTTTTATGTTGATACCTTGGAGAAGAGATAGCGAATAAATAATATATCCTATGGTTTGTAGAATTATTCAAAGTTTGCAAGTTTTGTATCAAATTATGGTGTTGTGTATAAAGTTTAGATGATACTGTATCATTTAAGGTGACACCTTGAAGAAACAATTGCATAAGAAGATATCCTATGGTTTGTAGAATTCATTCAAAGTTTCAAAGTTGTGTATCTTATTATGGTGTTGTGTATCAAGTTGAGATGATACTGTATCATTTGTGGTGATACTGTATCAGTTAAGGTGATACCTTAGAGAAACGATAGCATAAGAAGATATCCCATGGTTTATAGAATTCATCAAATTTTTGAAGTTTTGTATCTAATTTAAGTATTTGTATTTTTTTAAGCTTTGGTGTTGTGTATCAAGTTGAAATGCTACTGTATCATTTGTGATGATTCTGTATCATTTATGGTGATACCTTAGAGAAAAGATAGCATAAGAAGATATCCCATGGTAAAGGTCGTTTATTCCAAATTTGAGACCGATTACTGTCGACTATTGTATATTATCACTGTGTTGTTGGGTTGAGAATGTAAGAACGGCACAGTATGAGAGACTAGGACTATGAGCTTGAGTTAACATTGAAAATTGGAACATAAACACCCTATATCATTGTATATCATAATATTGTGCTCTATTTTCACTACAGTACTGTATATTATGTAATGGAGAAAACCACTAATGAAGCTTCTTGGGAAATACCCCCTCCTTACTACGAGATAGCAAGGACTCTCCTACGGTGGACTTAAGTAAGAACAACTGGGTAACAATGACTCTCCTACGGTGGACTTAAGTAAGAACAACTGGGTAACAATGACTCTCCTACGGTGGACTTAAGTAAGAACAACTGGGTAACAATGACTCTCCTACGGTGGACTTACCACTTGCCACCTGTATTCAACTTGTATATCCCATTAATGAAACAGTTTAACCATGGGATATCTTCTTATGCTATCGTTTCTCCAAGGTATCACCTTAAATGATACAGTAGCATCTCAACTTGATACACAACACCATGAGCAGATGGATGGACTCTCGTGTAGTGACACTTCTTACAGAGTAACATAGTGACAGAGTCATGGCCGTAGTCGTAGTTGTGTAGTTTGTTTATGGCAAAGCAAATGGCTAGCATTTCTTTTTCTACTTGAGCATAGGGTTCTTCAGTTGCTGTCATTGATGATCCAAAGTACAATGGTTTTCCTTCTTGAAGCATACAGAAGCCAAGTGATTCCTTCGATGCATCACATTGTATTTCAATTGGGCTCTTTGGGTCGAATGCTCTTAATACTTGAGGACTGCATATAGATAAAATATATAATTATATATGATTTATTGTCCGTAGCTCAATGCAGGAATTTTCGTTCATAAAGGTGAGTCCACGCTTACAATGCACGAAAAGTCCACGGAGAGTCCATGGATCGTAGCTAAGTCCACCTTAGGTAAGTCCACGTAACTTGCTACCACATTCGAGCTTCAATCCACAAAAGAGAATCCATTCAATAGAAATAAAGGTGACCAGGAACCAGGCAGGACCAATATCTAGTTGTTAGAACCACTTCCTTACGTATATTTGAGGAAAAAGTTGTAGGTAGCATATTGTTATGTAATGTGGGCTATCATTCAGGTTTTGTATAACTTGTATGCATCCTTCTCAAATTCAAAAACACTACTCTATGATCTATACTGCTATGATAGTACTCTATAATATATCATAGAGTAAATATAGCATGAGAAGATATCCCATGGTATAGGGCGTTTATGTTTCAAATCACTGTTGTTAACCCTTAAGTACTGGCGCGGTTTTCTGAGACACTACTACTGGCGCGGGGGTCTGGTGGACCCCCATCAAATTTTCTCTCTAATTAATTGAAAAATTTTCTTTTTCATCAAACTAGGCTGGTTATTTCAATCTCTAGACTGTTTAGAATGGTTTTACCATGAATAAAAAGGATATATACCAGAACTATCAATAATTTTGGTATTTATTCAAAACTGTGTAAAATTTTCAAAAATATGTAGTGATTTTTGGTAAAAATAAAGAAAAATTAGAAATGACAGAAAAAGTTCATTCAACTAATGAATCTTACTTAGGAACAATGGAACTTACTAAAAAAAAATACTATTCCTTAATTTTGATGGTAGTTTGCTTAATTTTTTCATCTAGAGTCACTAGAATTTCGTCTATGTAGACATAAGCTAATTCTTGGTGCAGATCAAAATACTCATTTATAAACATATAAAATTAATATAACTTATTAGTACCTATATTCTTATATTCGTATATCAGTATATTATAATTTTTATCGCATATTAGACTAAAATAATTGACTTACATATTTTGTTCCTCTCTACATTGCTATTGTGACTCATTCTGTGGGTCGATGCACTCCTCACAAACGTTTTTAGAAACTTCTTAACTCTGGCTTCATTCAACTCTTCTAAATTCATTTTTAAAAGTTTATAAAGTAAAAAAAAATATGAAATAAGTATTACTTCAAATTCCAATGTTAATTAATTGTGAATAAAAAACATAGCAAAAAAGAAACACATTCACTGGCGCGGGGGTCTGGTGACACCCCAGTCACTTTTATCACTCACAAAAACGCAGTGCAATGTTCACAAACAGGCGAAAACTGGTTTAGAGGGTGACTAATGAACCAACTTGAAGGTATTAAGGAGCTGAGCAGTGTAACCAACACAGGCCAGTCACCATCACAAAATTTACCTCACTGGGGGTCTGTGAGCACCCCGCGCCAGTACTTAAGGGTTAACTCAAGCCGATAGTCCTAGTGGTTCTCTATCGTGAAGCTATTTGACGCTGGTAGTCTCTCATAGTGATTTTATTCTATATTTTGTGAATATTTGAAGTTTGGTTTTTGTTTTAACGGAAGTTTCATTATCAATTTATCTAAATTTGAAATTCTTTGTTTTATTCTGATTCATAGTTTCAGATTGAAGATTTGGTGTTGGAATTGAAGTGAACATATCCTACATAATATTTGGACGATTTGTGACAAAATCAGGAAATTGAAGAAGTTTTGGGCAATAGCCTGTTTTTTCTTTTCCGACTATTGTATTGTTCGCTCTATCTAATAAATAAATAAATAAATAAATACTGTGCCGTTCTTAAGGTGCGTACAGATATACGCGCCGCGAACATAAGCAATTCACTTTTAATCAGCTGATTATATCTGTATTTTTACAGAAACGGTAAGATACAGATATAAAAAGCTTGGCATCAGTTGATTAAAAGTGAATTGCTCATGTTCGCGGCGCGTAAATCTGTACGCACCTTTACACTCTCACCCCAACAACACAGTAATAACATACAGTAGTCGACAGTAATCAGCTTGAGTTAACAAACATCAGCTTGAAATTTGGAACATAAACGACCTACAACCATGGAATATCTTCTTATGCTATGTTTTTCTATGATAATAATATTCACTCAATGCTTTACAGTATATATTCCATGAAGGTGGATTATTTTTCTTTGAAACTTTTGTTCACAATGCAATATTCAATATACACTCTATAAAAGTGAATTATTTCTCTTTGAAACTTGGGCCCGGTTGCACAAAAGCCGGTTGAATTATAATCGTCATTGATTCCACGAGAACCAATCAGAGAGCTGTCTTATCAAATAGGCCTTCTCTGATTAGTTCTCGTGGAAATTAATCACGGTTAGAATTTAACCGGCTTTTATGCAACCGGGCCTTAGTTTATTGGTGAGAAAACTTTCTCATCACATTTTTATAAAATACCCACTCCATTGAAAATAATGGATAGTAGGATATAAACAGCATTTTTCCACTCTTATAAAGTGAATATGATAGGAATTTTGTTTACCAATCATAAATCATTGTTGCTGATTTTGAATATACTGATACACATCTGCAGAATATGGGATTGAACTCTCAGAACATTCTAAACTTTTTTTACTATTATCCTACAAGGAATATTGAATAAATTAAGCCTTTTATTGAACGAAATTGATTAAATTTTTGAAAATAATCCAGTAAATGATGATACATCCTTATTGTCAGCGTTTTCTCCTTGGCAGGAGCACAAGGAGTAATAGATGTAACTTTTGCAATCTTACAAGTTATGGTACTATTGGCATCTATTGAGATTGCATATTCAATGCTTCATCTTATGGTTATTTTCTGTTGTTGTCATAGAGTAGAATCTCATCAATCTATGTGAAAAGTTTAAGTGACATGGGGGTCCAGAGATTTCAAATACAGATTTCAGAGACTTAAATTCAAGAAATACTTGTTTGTAAAAATAATACTTACACCCTATTCAAAGAGCGGGTAGCTATTCGCAGTGAGCCTCCTTCAAGAGTGAAGTTGAATTTAATACAGCCATGAGCGACTTCCATGATGTAGAAAGATCTCTCGACCTCGTACCATTCTCCTTGAAACTGAAACAACATTCAAAAATTAGCAAATTGAAAGAATTATTAAAAATCGCTCAAACTCTCAGGAATGAATTCGATTTTTGCAAACATGTTCAAGAATAAAAATCGCTTAAACTCTCAGGAATGAATTTGATTTTTGGAAACTTGTTCAAGAATAAAAATCGCTCAAACTGTCAGGGATGAAAGTACTTAACAAGATGAACAATAATATGTCATCACATTGTCGGAATTCACTCCAATTCTTGAGTTATAAGCATTTGAAGATGAGTGATTTCTCTGATCTGTGAGTGGAGTAAAGATTTTATGTTTGAGTGAATAACTCACCCTGTATTGTAGCGTAACGTCTCATATTATAGCACGACACTTGTTAGGTCAACCTCTATCCATAGCCCGAATATCAACCAAATCTGGGAGATTTGCATTTTTCATGGAATCCATGAATAAAACATCATGGATTTTTGCAAAAATGGTCAAAAATTATATAATTAATAATTGGTTAATAAATTGAATAAATTTAGTGGGACACACGTTATTATGGCAGCATTTTACACATATAATTTATAGTTTTTTTTTTTAGTTTATCAGAGATTGACAATGGTGTAATAACCGAAACCGGTCTTTCTAATTATCAATAAATCAGTGGTTTTTTGACAATTTCTTAGTCTTTTTCATTCAATATTTATAGTTGGGTGTATATATTTATTCATCGTACTATCATAGAGAAACAATAGCGTAAGATATCCCATGGTATAGGGAGTTTATGTCGTAACTTTTACTGTTATCTCAAGCCGATTACTTGTTTTATTGTCGATTTTTTACTGTTTTGTTGGGGTGAGAGTGTATGAACGGCACAATATGAGAGACTACCAGTGTCACACAGCTTCAAGGGAAAGAGCTACGTGGACTATCAGCTTGAGATAACAGTAAAAGTTACGACATAAACTCCCTATACAATGGGATATCTACTTACGCTATTGTGTCTCTATGGTACTATCTATACCTATTAAGAAATTATTCAATGCATAAAACTTTATTGTTTCAATTGTCATGTTTAAAATGTTATAGTATCCTCATTTGTATTGTAATTGTTTTTGATGAATAAAATTTGAATTGATTTAGTATTTATATATTGTGTGTATGCTTATTATTTATCTATTCGTGTTTAGGATGGACACGTTAAATTCGGCGGTCCCGGCTGCCTAAAAAGCAGTTAGTTTTTAGTTATTTTTGTTATTTAGTTATTTAGTTATTGATGTCAGAGGCTCTGAAATTGATCGGTTGCGACCTGAAAACTCTGACACCAGACCTGAGCCAGCCGGTCACTCGATATTATTATTATCTATATTCAATTATAATTATTATTTAACGAAAATCCTAAATAGATGTGCAAATCACCCCGAAGACCTCTGCTACTGCAGACATTGACAACAGGGTTAACAGCTAGATGGAAATTCGATGAGAACTACTATCCAAAAATTAGTTGCTAGCCCGGGAATCGAACCCGGTACCTCCCAATTGCTAGTCAGGAATGCTTGCCCTTACACCAAACTGACAATCTCTGGATAGCAGCGCTCATTTTATACGAAGCCACAGCGGCCAACCAGTTACAGATGGAATTATCTATATTCCACTCATGATGTTTGTAACAAGTTTTCTTTTGCAAATAAATTTTAATAAAAAATACCATTTCTGATGTACACGGTATCTTGTAGCCCTGGGTTCATTGAAGGGCGTGTGATGACTGATTGATAGTTGATTTGATGATTCAATTGACAAAATGGATAATTGAGTATCTTTCTTGAAATTGGTTGAATCATGATTCAGTTACCCATCAAATTATCAACCACCATCAAGTTGAATTTTACCATAGAGAAACAATGGCGTAAGTAGATATCCCATTGTATAGGGCGTTTATGTCGCAACCTTTACTGTTATCTCAAGCTGATTACTGTCGATTTTTACTGTTTTGACCGGGTAAGAGTGTATGAACGGCACAATACTAGTAGTTCTGTGAACAGTAGACCTCACGCAGTATTCTCATCCACAAGTACCTGATTGAAACTATAGACCTATACAGCAATAGACTGGCTTCTCCACACATCTGTGTAATCACTTGTCAGCTGATTTTATAATGAGTAATTTATTCTAGACTGATTTTTACTCTAATATTGGCGTATGAAGGAGGCTCCTTTTTCCTTTTATATTATCCTTGAAATGCAAAGTTTCCAAAAACCTTGTATATACGTCGACGCGCAATTAAAAAAGAACATACCTGTCAAATTTCATGAAAATCTATTACCGCGTTTCGCCGTAAATGCGCAACATATAAACATTTAAACATTAAGAGAAATGCCAAACCGTTGACTTGAATCTCAGACCTCACTTCGCTCGGTCAATGAGAGACTACCAGCGTCATAAAGCTTGACGGGATAGAACTATGTGGACTATCGACTTGAGATAACAGTAAAAGTTGCAACATTAACGCCCTATATCATGGGATATCTACTTATGTTATTGTTTCTCTATGATTCCACTTAATTATGATTGAAATGAATCATGGTGAAGCTAATTATCACCATGATCCTCTAAAAAAAACAATCTTTCATCACACAGGGAGACAAGACCACTTCTGGCAGCTCGAAGATGGTACGTTGTTCGCCTTCCTGCTTCCCTGCCAACCTGTTAAAGATGCTCTTCTTCTTTTCCAATTCAGACTTTATTGAAGCAAGTGTAACAAACTCTGGCGAGAGCTAGGGAGAAAACAATGGATTATCAGAGTCAAATCCCATCCAAGTTACATTTCACCTGGTGTAACACGTTGACTGTGCCTCAGAGAATCTAACTAATACAGAAAAGTTTTGAATAAAAATGGTAATATTATTCAAAATCCGATTTTAAAGATACCCTTACGAGGATTTGAGAAGGAAAAAGCTTAATGTAGTTGATGTTTAACACGCTAGATAGCAGCATCGCTACCATCAATCAATAGAAGGGGTTTCCTCGGGAAACCGTGAAAAGCTGAATTTGTCATACCAGATAGAAAATTCAGAATCGGTGGGCTATTGTTTTAAAATTTGCAAAACATCTATCTGAAACTTCCCCCTGATTTTTTCATGTGTTTTCTCTTTATTCACACATACGAGGATATCACATCGGCTAGATTTCAATTTGTCCTGTCTATGAAATTAGATGAACATAACCTAAAAGGAACTTTCCCCTGCGTATTCACACATACGAGGATCTCAGAGAGGCTAGATTTCAATTTGTCCTGACTATAAAATATTAGATGAACATGACCTGAAAAGTTATGTTTGATTATGTTTCAAAGGAATGGTGAGAGAGATTCTTGTTTTGCATTTCACTCACCCCTACACTCAGACGAATAGTCTCGTAGGGGTATTCCAGTAAAATATGATCTTAATATTATAATGTAACCTTATTCATGGGATAAATAATATTTGAACAAAAGTGAAATAGGTACCGCTACTGTACCAATATTATACAGTTGCAGCCTTGTAAAGCAATAATACGGAAGTATTCTACTAAATTTTTCTAACAAAATTTACATTTTTCTTCTCAACTGACTTACTCTCATTAATTTTTCTTTAAGAATACAGAATTATAACAAGAATGGACTCAAGTACATCTATACAAGTTCAACAATTAACATAGCTTTTGAAAACTCATAATTTCAACAAAGCTTTACAACCGAAATGTAAAGATGAGAAAGAAGCTGAGATTTGAAGTCGTTCACTATAATTTCAAGGTGAAAATTTGATAATAATTACTACCGGTAGATAGAAATTCAATGAGCTTCTCAACTCAGAACATGAAATAAATGAATAAACAAATCCTTTGTATGTAACTTCATAAGAAGAAGGGAGCTTTAAGGTAGACGCACACAGATCGTCATCGGACGGACGGCACGCATCGTACGATTAGATTTGATGCATTGGTTTCAATTGGAGTGCGCATACCTATAAGGTTGCCGGATAGGTATGCGCACTCCAATTGAAAACAATGCATCAAATCATTCTAATCATCCGATTCGCCCGATGACGATCTGTGTGCGCCTGCCTACCATTAGGCTCAACTCACACGGGAAGGGTTTTAACGTGGGGATGTATGAGGGAGACCACCCCCCTGAAACCCCGTGAAACGCATTCTACCGAATAAAACAACAACCAAATTAAGCTTTTTTGCCACACTGCACAGAAAGCAGCTGTTTTCCAGTCCCTACGTAGATCTGAAAGACCTTGTTTGCAGACGACTCTCGTCTGACGTCAGAAAAGGGTTTCTTTCCGGCCTAGACCAGAAAACGTACTCTTTCTAGCCGCTAACATGGAAGTCCGTAGTTAATAAGTCATCCGCTAGATCGGGCGAGTGTCAACATTCTTCATCTGAAGTTGCAGTTATTTCAGTTCGAGTTTCGAATCAAACTAATTCAGCATTCGCTTCGCAACCATTTTTATTCAATTATTTAATGTTGATTAGTGCATTACGAATTTTCAAAAATGCTTGAAGATGACGATGCTAGTGATATTCCAAGTGAAATTTTAAAAGGATCTGAAATCCTGACTGCAAATCTTCTACTACTAAAATCAAGAGATAGGTATGATAGCTTGATAAGTATTCTTTATTTATTTTGTCAGCAATACCTGTAGTGTGGCGAAAAATATTGTTCGCACCATGGGCAAAAATGTTAATCCGGCTCTCAATCTTTTCTAGTCCGAGGCCGTAGGCCGATTTGAAAACCGATTTCGAGCCGGAAAAATCTCATTTTCTGCTCTAGGTGCAAAATATATTATTTCCTCAACAATATTTTCCATAAAGGCGAGATTTGAATAGGGTTTTCAATTATATTAGCATATTTATTTGGCGATTTTCTGCGTCATGCACATTCTCTGAGAGGCATTCGACGTTCTAGACCAGTTAGAATTGAACTGGGATACAATTTGTTTCAAGAAATTGAAGTTTCACTTGCAAGCTTTCGCCTGAGCTTATTAGCATGACTTTGTGACCCAGTAGAAAAAAAATATCACCTACCGTCCAATAGCCCAATATGTAACCATTTTTTCTGTATCTGGTACGTTGTTTATGGTTTTGTACGCTGATGAGATGTCATATTATCTCTTTTTGTAGAATCATGATGTCAGAAGCGCCATTTAGGTGGGGGGAAGTGGGGTCCTAGCCCCCCCCCCAAGGATCAGATGAATAATGAAAATGCGGGTCTATCCACACGAATCCCCAGAATCTCATACTGATTTAATACTTTTTTTAAACAGCAGAAGTATTCCTTCTACAGTATCAATAATGTAGCTAAATTGCCTTGAAAGTATGGCTACGGAGTAATAAAGAATATATTTTCCTCTGTGGTATAGTTGAAGCTTAAATATAGAATGGGTACAATTATTGATGAGGGCACAATAAGTGAGTTATTGCATGAATTTCAACGTGAGAATTAACAAGTTGCAAAATGTCACAGTGAAAGTAAAAGAAAGGGCACAATCAGACAATCAATAATGTATGTACAGAGTTGGTGAGAATTACGGGAACAGCTTAATGTTTCCTCAGCTTTCTAACTGAAAGCTATTTTCCAATTAGAATATGATTCCAATGAAACTGTTGAAATTGTCATTGTAAAAGAGAAATTTATCTTTTTCCATGATTTTTAAGAAATCTGTTTCAGTGTATTCCTACTTTAGGGCCTCTCTGTAGGCCTATATTTCTAATAATTACTTCATGATTCATACTAATAATGTAGGCTTATATGCTTGTATTGATACTTCAACCACATTTGTATAAAACTGGAGAAAATGAAGCATATAATAACATCTTCGAATGTAACATTATGAGGAAACCCAGGACCCTCTATCCTTTGGGCGTATTCCTTCCCCCCCATACCTCTTGGTCCCCCCCCCCCCCAGCAGTTTGGTGAAATGGTGCCACTGCATGGTGTAAAGTGTATCATTTACACCACAACCATGATTCATTTGAAGTCAATGAAGTATAAATCTAACAAGATTGTTAAGTGTTCAATGGGTATCTTAGGCTCAATTCACACTCACGCGACTCAGGTCGAGAAGAGACTCGACTCTAGTTGAGATCATGTTGTGTTTTCATATGTGACGTCGCGGAGACTAGAATCGACTGGTCTGAGTGTAACCATTCGGAAACACATGCTCTCCACTAGAGTCGAGTCTCTTCTTGACCTGAGTCGCGTAAGTGTGAGTTGAGCCTTAAAGTTAAAGCTATATTCAACAACTTAAATATCAAGGAACAAGGAACGTTAAATTCATTCTGATACTAGTATTTCAAGGATGTAGTAGGATCTACTGCTCCAAATACTTCTGAGACTGACTAATACTCTGAATAACCAATCTGAGACCAGTATTTTTTATTTGTCGATTTTTACTGTCTGTCGAGGTGAAAGTAGTTTGTTCAGTGGTTAACAGATAATGTAGGAAGACAAGCTTGTAACCTTGGAGAGGTCATCTCTTCGTCGATTTTAAAAACAATAGAAAATGTCTAATGAAGGTCGCAGGAGAGACTTCTTCAAGAAGAGGAAGAGGAAGAAGGAAAAGAAGCAGGAAGAAGAAGAAGAAGAAGAAGAAGAAGAAGAAGAAGAAGAAGAAGAAGAGTAAGAAGGAAAAGATGCAAGAAGAAGAAGAAGAAGAAGAAGAAGAAGAAGAAGGAAAAGAAGAAGAAGAAGAAGAAGAAGAAGAAGAAGAAGAAGAAGAAGAAGAAGAAGTGGAAGAAGACAGGAGTTAAAGAAGACTGGTGAAGAAGAGGAGAGTAGGAGAAGAAGAGAATAAGAGGACAGGGAAAGAATAAGACAGGAGAAAAGAGACTGGAGAAGGAGAAGATGGTTGAAAAAGAAGGTGAAGAAGAAGACAGTAGGATGAGAAGAAGGAGAAGAAGAAAAAGAAGAAGCATCAGCAGGAAGAAGAAGGAGGGAGAATAGAAGAAGAAGAAGAAGAAGAAGAAGAAGAATATTAGTTATCCATTCATGTACTAGCAGGTAACCAGTGCTTCGAAAGGATCCAATTAGAAACTTGACAAACTGACAACTTATCCTCCTGGAATCTTGAATAATTTAAATTGGCCTATAACTATCTTCGGTGAATTAAGATTCTATATGCGAAATTCCAAGATGATCAGTTGTGTAGTTGAGACGTGATGATGCATCATTCTTAAATTTCCCATCCCGTACGTCTATAAGCCTACTCTTTCCTTCATTATAATTATATATCTACTAGCCGTCAGGCTCGCTTCGCTCGCCATATCCGTCTAGCCAGGGGGCTCCGCCCCCTGGATCTCCGAATGGATCGTCCAAGAATGAGATCAGCGGGCTCGCTTCGCTCGTCTGCATGTAGACCTCAGCGGAACCTTTGTACCGAATTTGAACGTATTATGTCAATTTGATCTCAAAAACACTTGTTATTATATCGGCGTATCTTTGGCGAACAAAATTCTTCCACCTCAGCTAAACCTGTGTACTGATTTTTTAAAAATATATTTCCATCAATTATTGAAAAAGGTGAGGAAACGCAGAAAAGCTAAGAAAACGCTAATTTTGGCTAATTGGATAAATTGGTATTTAGGAGGTCCTGGATTAATGCATTTCAATCTTCAACTTGGTGCCAACCTAACAAAGTCAACTCAACTTAATGCCTACCTGACAAAATTATTAATTTAGTTACCAGTTAACAACTGTTTCGAAGAGGTACTCTCTCTAGATTATAGTTCTATATTAACATATGGTATGGACATTTCAATTATAATAATTGTAAGATATTGGAATAAGAAGAATATACATGCTAAAATACGAACTTTAAACCCTTAAAAGCAACCCTTAGAGTTAAAATATTGCCAAAAGATTTTTTAGTGCGCCTCTAAAGGGCCAACTGAACATACCTACCAAATTTGAACGTTTTTAGTCCGGTAGATTTTTAGTACTGCGAGTGAGTGAGTGAGTGAGTCAGTCAGTGAGTGAGTGACATTTCGCTTTTATACATATATAGATCTATCACCATAAATGATACAGTATCACCACAAAATGATACACAATCATCACATATATGATACAGCATCAACTCAATTTGATACAGTATCATCACAAGCTGATTCACAACACCATAATGTTTCACCACAGATAAAGGATAAGCATAAGTTTATATATTTCTTGTCTCTGGTGTTACTAAACTTTCAAACTTCAAATGAATTCTATAAACCATTGCATATCTTCATAATTAAGCTATCTTCTCTCCATGGTAGCAGTCTCTTGTCGCCTCTAGTGTTTGATCAGTCTCCTGAAATGAGGTTAACGCTCTCAGAAAGTGAGAGCGTCATTGGATAAAGATTCATCGGATAAGGATTCATGGAATAAGGATCGTCATTCGCCAATTGTAATCGCATCAAGCATTAGGCTGTGTCGATCATTGTACGAGTGAAAGTAGGCCCTATATATATACATCACTTCACAACATCAATATGAGGTGATCAACGTAACCCACCTACTCTCCACGCTAAAAGCTCTGATCGCACTTTCATGTGTGTTCGACATGTTCCCGATGAGATCTCTCTCTCATCACAATAGAGAACACATCATTCTTCAATTTCTCTCATCATCATCATCATCATTATCATCATCATCATCATCATCATCATCTTCATCATCATCATCATCATCATCATCATCATCATCTTCTTCTTCTTCTTCTTCTTCTTTTCTTTGTTCCTTCTTCTCTTTCAATCCTCAATCCTCTACAATCTCCTTCTTCTTTTGTGTTTTCTTTTTTCCTGTCTCATTTCTCTGTCATCTTACCCTCCTGTCTCCTCATTTCTCTGTCCTTTTCTTCTCCTATATTCTCTTACTCATATAATATCTATATTTTCTTCATCTTCTTCAGCAGTCTTCTCCGTCTCCTATATTCGTCTATCTTCTCCTGTCTCCTTCTTCTCCAGCCTTCTCATCACCTGACGTCTTCTTTTCCAGTGTTCTTCTTCTTCTACTTCTTCTTTTTCTTACTCTTCTGTTACATCCTCAATTTCCTTCTCTTACCTTTTTTTTTCAACCATCTTCTCCTTCTCCTGTCTCCTTCTTTCTCTGTCCTCTTAGTCTCCCATATTCTCTTCTTCTCCTATCCTCCTCTTCCTTACAAGTCTTCTTCATCTTCTTCTCCTTCTTCTTTTTCGTCTTCTTCATCTCCTGAGTTTTTCTTCTCTTGTCTTCTTCTTCTCCTCCAGTCTTCTTCATCTGCAGTCTTATTCTTATTCTCCTCCTTCTTCTCTTTCTCCTCCTCCTTGGTAGAGAGTTAGTGGGGAGGATATTTTTAATATTCTTTCCGAAGAATGGACATTGATATGTCCAAAACTCCGCCAATTTATGTGGATGCATAACAATATAATTATCTATAGTTATTATATTACAATTGCATTTTCATATCATATACAGTTCAATTATTATTTTCTTAGTCTATATTATGTAAATTCATCTATAATTTTGCTGTATTGTAAGCTATTTTATATAAGTGTATAAGCCAGTATATATTGTAATCTACATAAATAAAGTACTCAATCAATCAATCAATCTCTTTCCTTTGTCATTTACCCCTTCCTCTCTCTGTCCTTTTCTCCTTCTACTATCTTCTCCTTCTTCAATCTTCTTCACTGTCTGTCTCCTTCTCTTTGCTTTGTCATTACCCCCTTCCTCTCTCTGTCCTTTTCTCCTTCCACTATCTTCTCCTTCTTCAGTCATTTCCACCACCAGTCCTTCTCCCCTTTTGTCTTCTCCTTCTTCTTCTTAGTTTTGTTTATCTTCGTCTTTCCTCCTTCTTCAACCCCTTCTTTCTCTTCTCCTCCATCTTCTTTTCCCTCCTCCTGCACCTTCACCTCCTCCTCCACTTTCTTCCTTGTCCTCATTCCTCTCATTCTTCCTCCCACTTCTTCTTTCGACACTTCATCTGTGCCTCCTGCGTCAATTCTGTGAAGCAAGAGGAAGCGAATTGAAGTGAGAGAACATTCTGAGAAAGCAAAACAGACAAATCTGGGCGTGACGTAGTTGCCTGTTGCTTGAGATTCAGAGGAAAGTAGAGCAAGACTGTTTGACACGGTAGTACCATTAGGCAAATGCCTACGCTTCTAACCTTGCTGCTACCTAACGTGAGGTCCACGTTATAATGGCAGTATTTGATTAACATTGGTATTGCTATCCTTGTCTATCATTCGACAAAGCAGATAGCGCTATCCTATTCTACCTCCACAATGTTGTCATATCGTTCTTTAACAATGTAGAAATACAATTATTAATTAACAAAATATTTTAACTCAATCATGAAAATTTATTATTGAATCATTGGAAAAAATAATGTTCTTGAGGGTAAGAATATGATTGAATATTGACCGAGCGAAGTGAGTGCTAAGATTCAGGTCGACGGTTTGGCATTTCTCTTAATGTTTTGAATGTTCAAATGTTTATATGTTGCGCATTTACGGCGAAACGCGGTAATAGATTTTCATGAAATTTTCAGGTATGTTCCTTTTTTAATTGCGCGTCGACGTATATACAAGGTTTTTGGAAATTTTGCATTTCAAGGATAATATAAAAGGAAAAAGGAGCCTCCTTCTTACGCCAATATAAGAGTAAACATCAGACTATAGAATTATTCATCATAAATCAGCTGACAAGTGATTACACAGATGTGTGGAGACGAAGCCAGTCTATTGCTGTATTTCCATAAGGTCTATAGTTTCAATCAGGTATTTGTGGATGAGAATACTGCGTGAGGTCTACTGTTAACAGAACTACTAGTGTATAATACAGGAAAGAATTGGCTTATACATGCGTACGGGATAGGAAATTAACGAATCATCACGTCTGATCTACTGGACTGATTTACTTGTTGAAATTTTGCATATAGATTCTCAATTTACCCAGGACGGTTATAGGCCTATTTAAAATCCTCCATGATTTCAATAGGTCAAGTTTGTTGTTTGTCAAGTTTTTAATTACACTCTTGCGGAGCACCAGTTACCTGCTATAGTTTTAATAAAATTAACATTTAATTTTACATCAGTACATCAGTTGTAGTTATCCTCTATAGAAGGCAGTGGCAAAGCAGATAATCGGCAACGCTGTTCCCTTATCTTTCTCCACTGCCATTATAACGTGGACCTCACTATATACAGTTTGTTATATAAACAATGAATACAGCTATATAAAGACTAACCTTTATTTTGTAAAAATAATAAATGAATAAATATACTGACTGGTCCCCTTCATTTAATTGACCGAGCGAAGTGAGGTCTAAGATTCAAGTCGTCGGTTTGGCATTTCTATTAATGTTTAAATGTTTATATGTTTCTATTTTGCGCATTTACGGCGAAATGCAGTGATCGATTTTCATGGAATTTGACAGGTATGTTCCTTTTTTAATTGCGCGTCGACGTATATACAAGGTTTTTGGAAATTTTGCATTTCAAGGATAATATAAAAGGAAAAAGGAGCCTCCTTCTTACGCCAATATAAGAGTAAACATCAGACTATAGAGCTATTCATCATAAATCAGCTGACAAGTGATTACACAGATGTGTGGAGACGAAGCCAGTCTATTGCTGTATTTCCATAAGGTCTATAGTTTCAATCAGGTATTTGTGGATGAGAATACTGCGTGAGGTCTACTGTTAACAGAACTACTAGTGTATAATACAGGAAAGAATTGGCTTATACATGCGTACGGGATAGGAAATTAACGAATCATCACGTCTGATCTACTGGACTGATTTACTTGTTGAAATTTTGCATATAGATTCTCAATTTACCCAGGACGGTTATAGGCCTATTTAAAATCCTCCATGATTTCAATAGGTCAAGTTTGTTGTTTGTCAAGTTTTTAATTAGACTCTTGCGGAGCACCAGTTACCTGCTATAGTTTTAATAAAATTAACATTTAATTTTACATCAGTACATCAGTTGTAGTTATCCTCTATAGAAGGCAGTGGCAAAGCAGATAATCGGCAACGCTGTTCCCTTATCTTTCTCCACTGCCATTATAACGTGGACCTCACTATATACAGTTTGTTATATAAACAATGAATACAGCTATATAAAGACTAACCTTTATTTTGTAAAAATAATAAATGAATAAATATACTGACTGGTCCCCTTCATTTAATTGACCGAGCGAAGTGAGGTCTAAGATTCAAGTCGTCGGTTTGGCATTTCTATTAATGTTTAAATGTTTATATGTTTCTATTTTGCGCATTTACGGCGAAATGCAGTGATCGATTTTCATGGAATTTGACAGGTATGTTCCTTTTTTAATTGTGCGTCGACGTATATACAAGGTTTTAGGAAATTTTGCATTTCAAGAATAATATAAAAGGAAAAAGGAGCCTCCTTCATACGCCAATATTGGAGTAAAATCATACTATAGAATAATTATTCATCATAAATCAGCTGACAAGTGATTACACAGATATGTGGAGACGAAGCCAGTCTATTGCTGTATTTCCATAAGGTCTCTAGTTTCAATCAGGAACTTGTGGATGTTCGGCAACGCTGTTCTCCTATCTTTCTCTACTGCCACTATAACGTGTACCTCACTATATACACTTTGCTATATATACAATGAATATATAAACTGGTCTCCTTTCAAAGTTGTTGTAGTATACTTTATCAGTGGAACCGTTATCAGTAGAAACCAAACTGCTTCTAGAAACTGGAGAAATATCAAGGCCTCTTTAACACGTCTGGTCTGTATTTCTGTGTTATTTGTCTTCTTGTCTTAGCACCTATGGTGAGTGATTCATGTCTCAAAGTCAGTGGACTATATAGGAGAGCATACTTGCCAAGTGATCTTTTCCACTGCCATGATATTTTTTTATACAATTGCTTACAAATCTGACGATCAAAGTGATCACAGATCATAATAATACCATGACTGCAAAACAAAATATTGAAACCAAAGACCTTAAAACTGCGATTAAACCAAATCTATTTAAAAAATGTTAATAACTCAATCCTTATAGATTATATTAGATTGAACATAACTTATCATACACATGATGAAGATATTTGTTTGTCAAGTTCCGTTCAATCTGATAGAATCTATAAGGGAACTTGACCCTTAACATTTTGTTAATAACTTTGGTGTAAACGCAGCTTGAGTAGTACTATTTGATAAGAACACTGAATTGATAATGAGCATTTGAAATTGGTTTAGTGAGGTACACGTTATAATGGCAGAGTGAAAAGATAGGAGAACATCGTTGCCGATTTTCTGCTTTGTTACTGACTTCTGTAGAGGATAGCAGCTGATACCGGTTTTGTTACTCCCTCTTATAGATTAAGCTTATAGATAGTACCGGTATATCAGGATCCATTTCAACTGTTCATTCATTCTTCCTTTTTTAAATAATCAATTGTATTGCCTATATTATAATATTTTATGATTATTTTATATATTAATATTAATGTACAAGTGAATACGATATATTAAGACTCCACGTCTTACACATGATGAACATACGTGTTTGTCAACTTCCGTTCAATCTAATAGAATCTATAAGGTTTAAGTTATAACCATTTTGTTAATAACTTTGGTGTAAACCCAGCTTAAAGATGCATACCTCTTTAATGTCTTTGATTGAAACTATAGACCTTATACAACTGCAGTAATAGACTGGCTTCTCCACACATCTGTGTAATAACTTTCCAGCTGATTTATGATGAATAATTCTATAGTCTATAGTCTAATATATTCTATATTTTTACTCTGATATTGGCGTATGAAGGAGGCTCCTTTTTCCTTTTATATTATCCTTGAAATGTAAAATTTCCAAAAACCTTGTATATACGTCGACGCGCAATTAAAAAAGGAACATACCTGTCAAGTTTCATGAAAATCTATTACCGCGTTTCGCAGTAAATGCGCAATATATATACATATAAACATTAAGAGAAATGCCAAACCGTCGACTTGAATCTTAGACATCACTTCGCTCGATCAAAAAGGTACTACAAACTGTAAATATAAAGAAAATAAAAATCTCAGTATATTTAAAATAAAAGGGTACTGAGATTTTTATTTTCTTTATATTTACAGTTTGTACAGTGATCTCTTGAAAATGGCATAAATGACCGAAACATGTTGTGATAAAATATTTAAAAAAAGGGTACTGAGATTTTTATTTTCTTTATATTTATATTACAAGTAGCCCTATACAGGAAAGAGATACTACAAACTGGTATGCATATATGGTGCTACCTTGTACTTAGATTTCAAATAAGAAGACCGACTTCATAATGATTCCTTATTTTTAAAAATTTATTCAGGCTGAATTCTTTCTACATGGTAAATTATTGTTACTAGTAACATAACAAGGAAGGCTTCTAAATATGGCATGCATATGGTGCTATCTTGTACTAACATTTAAAAAAACCTGACCATAATGATTACTTTGGAGAGAGTTATAGGGATTGAATATTCTTTTCACAAGGTGAATACTAGTAAAATGATAGGCTATGCCATAGCCACCTCTAATACGAGGCCCCGGCCTACGATATTGCAACGTCGCAGTGTAGGCCTAGAATCTAATTCATGATTGGTGGAAAAGATCAGCTGGTATTTTAAAAAATATTTTTCACCAATCATGTATTAGATTCTAGGCCTACGCTGCGGCGTTGCAATATCGTAGGCCGGGGCCCCGTATTAGAGGTGGCTATGTCTATGCTACCAAAACGTGGTAGCATATGATGCTATCTTGTACCTCAAATTAAATTAGTAATTACTAAGTCCTCTCTGCTTGTACTAACATTTTAAAGAGAACATTAATATTCATGGTTCTGATATTGAATTCAATCAACTCTATACCTTTCACCAATATCTCTAGTCTACAGCTAAAAGATTTGAGACAAGACTCAGGTATGAAATTTATAGGATTGGGATAAGACTACGACAGCACTAATAAAAACCAGTAAAAATTAGCAATCAACATACGATTTTCTAATAGCTGGGTCGAATTCAAACACCAACCCCTGGAAAATATTAGCAATTGAATAATGTTTTTCCAAGAGCTGGGTCAAATACAAACCAGTAAAAATGGCATTTGACTCATGTTTTTCTAAGAGTTGGGTCACAATCAACACTAACAAGACCACATTACTTGTGATACGGTAACAGTAATACGCAATAGTCGTACAATTGATGTCACACAGGCCAACACACATGCAAGCTAACGAGCTTAACACGAAACGGAAGCACGGAGGTCTAATAATAATTGAGGGACCTCTCTTAGCTAACCACACTGGGCTATTGCATTGGAAATACGGGATGAGTCATAGCATATAGGTCCCATTTATTGTCATTCAGATATGGGAGATTTTCCCATGGTTAACTTGGATATAGGAATAGCACAATGTTACCTTATTTTTACTTTCCTTGCCCTACTACCATAGATAAGTATTGCTTTCAAAAAAAGTTTAAGGTACCCTAATTTCGTGTTTTCTATACGTTTCATTACTTTCCTTGCCCTATTACCATAGGTAAGGAAAGTATTGCTTTCCAAAAAAATTTAAGGTACCCCAATTTCATGTTTTCTATACGTTCCAAGGTCCCCTGAGTCCAAAAACATGATTCTTGGGTGTTGGTCTGTGTGTGTGTCTGTGAACACGATAACTCCATTCCTAATTAACCGATTGACTTGAAATTTTAAACTTAAGGTCCTTAAACCATGAGGATCCAACAATAAGAAATTCAATAAAATTCAATTCAAAATGGCTGATAATGGCTAAAAAAACCATGTTTTCCCGGTTTTCGAAAACGGCTCTAACGATTTTCTTCAATTTTATACCCTAGATAGCTATTTATAAGCCCTATCAACTGACATGAGTCTCATTCATTTATGGGAAAATTGCAGGAGCTCCGTAATATTCCTGAGAAGAATGAATTTTGTTAAATTTTTATCACGTTAAATTTTTATCAATTTTTCTCAAAAATGACTTGACCGATTTATCATCTTCCTATCATTTTGATGATGTACTTATTGTATGAATCAATAAAGAATGAAGATAATATGAAGGTTTAGAAATATGGTGAGATGGATCCTGGCTAACCACACTAGGCTATTACATTGGAAATACGGGGTGAATCATATCATATAGGTCCCATTTATGATCATTCAGATATGGGATATTTAGAAATATATTCTCGTAGGTCACTCAGATATGGGACGATGGATCTTGCCTAACCACACAAGGCTTTAAACACTAATATCGGGGACCGAGCTTCGTTCTGGAGTACTAAAGCATAAAAAAATTATTACGAAAGAAGAAATTATAATAACATTCATACAGAAATGTTCTATCTAATCACAGTAAATTGAGATTAATTCTCAGAGGAATGCAAAAATTTCCCTCACAAAGGCCCAGTTGCACAAAAGCCGGTTCAATTTCAATCCTGATCAACTTCACGTGAACCAAATCAGAGAAGACCATTTCAAACAGATGGATCTACTGGAATTAATCAGGATTGAAAATAACCCGGCTTTTTTGCAACCGGCACTAAGTACCTGATTGAATGATTACAAAAGTTTAACAGCTGAGTCATAATTTTGACACAGTCCCACACACATGAACACGCTCACTCACTTCCATTACTAACAGACGACGGAATAATATTATTATCAACAGCTGTTTTTCCAAGGATGAATAATAATTATCCTTTTAATGTCCTTCAGCGAGTTTCCCCAGAGATGAAACCTAGTGCAATCGAATCTTTATATTATAAACCTACTATATTCTGAATTTCGTGAGAATCGTTAGAGCCGTTTTTGAGATCCGGTGAATACAAATATATAAACATACGAACATCTTAACATCCAAACATCCAAACATCTGAACATATAATCAGAAGTTGCTCGTTTAAAAGTATAGGATTGTATTGCTGGGAATACGAGATGAATCATATCATATAGGTCTCAGTTATGGTCATTCAGATATTGGAGATTTTCCCATATAGTTCACTTAGATATGGGAGTTTAAAAATATGGGAAGATAGATCTTGTCTTACCACACAAGGCTTTAAACACTATTCTATTGCTGGGAATACGAGATGAATCATATCATATAGGTCTCAGTTATGGTCATTCAGATATTGGAGATTTCCTCATAGTTCACTTAGATTATGGGAGTTTAAAAATATTGAAAGATGGACCTTTGCTAACCACTCTAGGCTTTGAACACTATTGCATTGGAAAAAACGGGGTGACTCATATAATATAGGTCTCATGAATGGTCATCCAGATATGGGAGATTAAGAAATATTCAATCGTTTGTTCAAACCAAAGTCTAATACAGAATATCAATGCACTGGAATTTGTTTATAAAGAATATTTTTTTACCTTGAGTGAGAAAGTGAAAGCAATTCAGCAGAAAAAGAAAAATGAGACAAAATTCTCGTACAAATTTAATCGATAGTAATTTATTAAAATGTTCTTCCATAATGAATACCGATTTAAAGAAATGTTTAAAAACGGCTGTGAGAGTACCCACTGTATATCTATACTAGAATGAAGGAAACAACTGGCTTATACACGTACGGGATAGGAAAATTATGTTTGACGCATCATCACGTCTGAACTACTGCACTGATTAACATGAAATTTTTCACATAGTTTCCTAATTAACCGAGGATGGTTATTTGTCTATTTAAGATTTACCAAGTTTTCAATGTATTCTTGCGGAGCAACGGTTATTTGCTAGTCTTAGCATTCTTAAATATCTTCACTCCATGATAGAACATAGTGCAATGCGTGAGAAGCATCTCATTTATAGAGAAGTTGTGAAAACATTCCAAGATTTCATTACGTCCAGTTTCCAGTTTGTAAATTTTTAAAATAGACCCTTGCGGAGCATGGGTTACCTGATAGTCTTTAATAATATTGATAATATTGATTATATGTAAATATAATATCAATTAATATATAATATCTAGTTACTTGTATAATTGACGGATATAGGAGTCCCTCCCCAATATCTATTATTAGCCGTCAGGCTCGCTTCGCTCGCCATATCCGTCTAGCCAGGGGGCTCCGCCCCCTAGACCCCCGACTGGATCGTCCAAAAATGAGATCAGCGGGCTCGCTTCGCTCGCCTGCATGTAGACCTCAGCGGATCCTCTGTACCGAATTCTGGACCCCCGACTGGATTGTCAGAAATTGAGATCAGCGGGCTCGCTTCGCTCGCCTGCATGTAGACCTCAGCGGAGCCTCTGTACCGAATTTGAACGTATTATGTCAATTTGATCTCGAAAAACACCTGTTACTATATCGGCGTATCTTTGGCGAACAAAATTCTTCCACCTCAGCTAAACCTGTGTACTGAATTTTTTAAATATATTTCCATCAATTATTGAAAAAGGTGAGGGAACGCAGAAAAGCTGAGAAAACGCTAATTTTGGCTAACTGGATAAATTGGTATTTAGGAGGTACTGGATAAATGCATTTCAATCTTCAACTTGGTGCCAACCTAACAAAGTCAACTCAACTTAATGCCAACCTGACTAAATTTTAATTCAGTTACCAGATCAACTGTTTCAAAGAGGTACTCTCTCTAGATTATAATTCTATATTAACATAAATGGTATGGACATTTCAATTATAATTTTAAGATATTGGAATAAGAAGAATATACATGCTAAAAGAACACTTTAAACCCTTAAAAACCACCTTTTAGAGTTTAGATATCGCTAAAAGATTTCTTAGTGCGTCTCTAAAGGGCCAACTGAATATACCTACCAAATTTGAACGTTTTTGGTCCGGTAATTTTTAGTTCTGCGAGTGAGTGAGTGAGTGAGTCAGTCAGTCAGTGAGTGAGTGCCATTTCGCTTTCATATATAGATATCTATATAATCCTCATTTGTAACTGATTCTTCCAAACGAATATTATCAAAATCCCAAATAATATTATTCAACAGCCCATTGTCACGCAATCGTGATTGAGTTGATTGTTTTTGTTCTGAATCACAGCTAGTCTCTCTTTAATTATCACCAGTAATTGCTACTGGTAACGGTTTTCGTATTTAGCAACGGATATCCTGTCTGGTCGCCACATTCTCTGAAAAGCCGCCGAGTACTACTTGATAATTACCTGGACAAACTGCAAAAACGCCAATGGATTCTCTTGTTCTTCATTCCTACCACAAGACACAGTTATTTGTAGAAAATTTAGATTTCGAAAACGAATTTTTACTTTCCTTGCCCTATTAACATAGGTAGGGAAAGTATTGCTTTCCGAAAAAAATTAAGGCACCCCAATTTCTAAATTTCTATACGTTTCAAGAACCCATGAATCCAAAAAAGTGTTTTTTGGGTATTGGTCTGTATGTGTGTGTGTGTGTTGTGTGTGTGTGTGTGTGTGTGTGTGTGTGGTGTGTGTGTGTGTGTGTGTGTGTGTGTGTGTGTGTGTGTGTGTGTGTATGAGTGTATGTGCGTCTGTGTACACGATATCTCATCTCCCAATGAACGGAATGACTTGAAATTTGGAACTTAAGGTCCTTCTACTATATCCGACACGAACAATTTCGATCAAATGCAATTCAAGATGGCGGCTAAAATGGCGAAAATGTTGTCAAAAACAGGGTTTTTCGTGATTTTCTCGGAAACGGCTCCAACGATTTTGATCAAATTCATACCTAAAATAGTCATCGATAAGCTCTATCAACTGCCACAAGTCCCATATCTGTAAAAATTTCAGGAGCTCCGCTCCATCAATGCAGAGAGAATCCCAATTATCAGGCTTCAGATACAATTGAAACAAAAAAAAATCAAGTGGAGTAGATTGAGCATGAAAATCTCTACAATTAATGTTCAGTAACATTTTCACCTAAAATTGAAAATAAGCTTTAAATTAGAGAAAATGTGATTATTCAATCGCAAGTTATTGTTGATTCTATTAAATCATTCACTATGAAGAGATAGCAGACCTCATGTGTGTCTCCAGCGTTATTGCCCTGTCACCAGCTGGCTCAAATATTTGAATAGTAGACTTGAGATGCGCGGGAACACTAGCGTCAGTGATCAATTTTCATAACGGCAAGGAAAGTTGTGTGAGTGCGCCACACCAGATTCTTATCTTTGACTATATCTCCATTCTGTTTCCTCTTTGGCATTTAGTTCATAAACTTTTGGTTTTATCTAGCTTACTTCCAAAAAATTGTAGCTAAGGCCTACTTCCAAGCCTTTAGAATACTTCCTTACATAAGAATTTGAAGGATTTTGGTTATAAATTTGAAAAAAATCGTTATAAAATTGAATCTACAAGTAGAATTTCTCTTAATTATCACTTGAACATGTTGAGTTCATACCTAATACAGTTTGAAAAGGTTTAGAACCATAGTATTTGTTTTATTGGTTGGACATTGTAACCCCGTTATAGAAATGGAATGGCGCACTCACACAAATTTCCTTGCCGTTATGAAAATTGATCACCTGACGCTAGTGTTCACGCGCATCTCAAGTCTACTATTCAAAGATCCAAGCCAGCTGGTGACAGGACAATAACGCTGGAGACACACGAAGTCTGCTATCTCTTCTTAGTGAATGATTTGATAGAATCAACAGTTTGCAATTGAAATAATAATATTTTATCGAATTCCGAGCTTATTTAAAATTTTAGGTCAAAATGTTACTGAACATTAATTGTAGAGATTTTCATGCTCAATCTTTATCACTTGAAATTTTTTGTTTGAATTGTATCTGAAGCCTGAAAATTGGGCATCTAAATAAAACTTTGCATAGATGGGGCGCAGTTCCTGAGATTTTTACAGATATGGGACTTAAGGCAGTTGATAGAGCTTATCAATGACTATTTTAGGTATAAATTTGTTCAAAATCGTTCGAGAAAATCGCGAAAAACCCTGTTTTTTACAACATTTTCTCCATTTTAGCCGCCATCTTGAATTGGATTTGTTCGAAATTGTTCGTGTCGGATCCTTATAGGGGAAGGACCTTAAGTTCCAAATTACAAGTCATTCCGTTAAATTGGGAGATGAGATATCGTGTACACAGACGCACACTCATACACACACACACACACACTCATACACACACACACACACACACACACACACACACCAATATCCAAAAAAAACACTTTTTGGACTCAGGGGACCTTGAAACGTATAGACATTTAGAAATTGGGGTACCTTAATTTTTTTCAGAAAGCAATACTTTCCTTACCTATGGTAATAGGGCAAGGAGAGTAAAAATTCTTCATCATTCACGGCGTCGTGATTGCTTTCATTATTTCATTCCACTTTCATGAAAACATACTATTCGAGAAAATTGTACCTTCTATTCTTGTCCCTTTAAAATTATGCACTTTTCTTGACACCTTTTGGATAATATTGTGTGAGCATGTAGAACTGGAGTTAGAAAGTGAGAGTGTGTCTACCTGTTGAGTGTTTATAGAGCAGTGTAGATCTCTCAAATCGATAACATCTGTCCCCCTAACCTTCTTCTCTTATTGAACGCTTTATTGCAACTTCCTTTGCGCTCTTTTGTTGAGGCATCATCACATGACAGCAGTTCCAACCTCCTCATTCTCTCCACAATAATTTCGCTCATTTTTGCATCCAATTCCATCAAATCCCGAGAGACAATACATAGCTGTAAATGCGTGACCAAAAATTACAGAATGTAATAGTAGCTTTTGCATCCAATTCATCAAATCAATAGTAGCTGTAGTTTTCTGTAATGTATGTAGTTTTTAGCTCAAAAATTTCTAGTTTCATTCAAAATTTAGACTTTTTGAATAATTATTAAGTTACTGTTCTAGATTTTTCAATTTGAGACTCTAATAGTACGGTATCTATTTCATTCGATATTTGCTCGTTTATCTGAGTATTGAAGAGTGTAAATTTATTTTGAAAAGTGAAAGTGACATAACCAACATTTTGATTTGGACAGTATAGTACCTATAAATTGGAAATGGGACAGTTTTGGACATGAGCCTGTTGTGCCTTTCCCCATGTTAAGTATTTTGTACACAATGTGAATAAATCCTGAGAGACAATACATAGCTGTACAGTATAGAACAGAATAGCGGCTTTTGCATCCAATTCCATCAAATCACAGAATATAATGCATGTGGGTAAAGAGTACATAATGTGATAGTGGATCTATTACCGCAGTACTTAAATCCTATACTTTCTGTATGTTTACTCTTTATACTTTCTAATAAGTTTGATAACAATAAGGATAGCAATACCATTGTTAATCAAACACTACCATTATAACGTGGGACTCACTCTAGTACAGTACAGTACTTTAATTCTATACTGTATACAAAATGTTTACAAAATTGGGTCCAATCATGGCAGGAAATCCGCTAGAACTAAATAAACTCAATATACGTTTATTTAGTTTGTAATTGAATAGAGAAAGTTTAATATTATTTGAGTTAGTAGGCTTCTGTTTTTGGGAAAACCTCTCCAAATGTTGTGTTTTTCAAGTTATCTATTGTTATATTGAGGTCCACGTTATAATGGAAGTGGAGAAAGATTGATTGATTGAGTACTTTATTTATGTAGATTACAATATATACTGGCTTATACTTTGAAGTGTAGATCAGAAATGCATAGGCACGACACTAGATAGAGTAATTATTTGGATGTTCCCTATGTAAGATTGAGAAAGTTGCAGTGTCAATCTGACGTTCTATCAATAAGAGCTTTCAATAGATTACCGCTGTGTTCCAGGAATCTGAGTATATCTGTTTTCAAAACAAAAGTGAAAAGGATGCTTTTAGAGAACCCACTGTACAGTGTTGGAGAGTTCTTTGATCTCCCTTGTGATATTATAAATAATTTCTTCCAAGCTGACTGATATATTTATATAATTACGAGAATTGTTATGTTATAATTATTGATTGATGTTTATAGGTACGTTGTAACCTGTATTTTTTTATATTGAGATGTTTATATGTGACATGGCCCACTGTACTATTTTAAGTATTTATCGGCTAATTAATATATTTCTATTTCTATACACTTATATAAAATAGCTTACAATACAGCAAAATTATAGATGAATTTACATCATATAGACTAAGAAAATAATTATTGTACTGTATATGATATGAAAAAAGGAATTTGGAATAACTATAGATAATATTGTTATACATCTACATAAATTGGCGGAGCTTTGAACATATCAATGTCCATTCTTCGGAAAGTATATTAAAAATATCCTCCCCACTAACTCTCTACCAAAATAGATAGGAGAGCAACGTTGCCGAACCTAGGTCTTGTCAACGCCTTCTATAGAGGGTAACTGATACCGGTTGACTGAAGTAATATCAACTGTTCATTCTCGTTCAAAATAATCAATTATTTTTTATTGAGCAAGAAATTTTATTTTTCAATAATTTCATAATGAATTTTTATAATCAAGATTAAATATTTAGTAAATCAATCATATTTCAACATTGTAAAAAAATAATCTGGCATCAGAACAAAGCAAGAAAGAGATAGCGCTATCCGCTTTGTTGAATGATAGACAAGGATAGCAATACAATTGCTAATCAAACACTGCCATTATGTTATTAGTATAAAAAATGGTAGTATATTAGTATATAATACTTTAATTCTATACTTTCTGCATGTTCACTCTCTATACTTTCTAATAAGAGTGTTTACAAAATTGGGGTGCAATCATGGCATGAGATCCGCTGAAACTAACTATACGTTTATTTAAATTGTCATTGAATAGAGAAAGTTTAATATTATTTGAGTAGGCTACCTTCTGTTTTTGGGAAAACCTCTTCAAATGTTGTGCTTATCAAGTTTTCTGTTGTTATTAATATTGTATTTCTTTCTCGTTTAATATTATTTGAGTTAGGCTGCCCACTTTGTTTTTGGGAAAACCTCTCCATTTGTTGTGCTTATCAAGTTTTCTGTTGTTATTAATATTGTATTTCTTTCTCGTTTAATATTATTTGAGTTAGGCTGCCCGCTGTGTTTTTGGGAAAACCTCTTCAAATGTTGTGCTTATCAAGTTTTCTGTTGTTATTAATATTGTATTTCTTTCTCGTTTAATATTATTTGAGTTAGTAGGCTACTCACTGTTTTTGGGAAAACCTCTTCAAATGTTGTGCTTATCAAGTTTTCTGTTGTTATCAATATTGTATTTCTTTCTCGTTTAATATTATTTGAGTTAGGCTGCCCACTGTGTTTTTGGGAAAAACTCTTCAAATGTTGTGCTTATCAAGTTTTCTGTTGTTATTAATATTGTATTTCTTTCGCGTTTAATATTATTTGAGTTAGGCTGCCCTCTTTGTTTTTGGGAAAACCTTTTCAAATGCTAATCAAGTTATCTGTTGTTATTAATATAGTACTCCTCATTTACTCTCTCATTCCCTCGTTTCATTATCAATGATTCACACTTTGTAAGCCACTTATTTCGTGTGAGTTTTCTCCATTAATTATTGTTCATAGTAATTACCAGAGTTTACTCTAGGATTGACCCATTTCATACACTGATCAACGGTCAAAGCTCATCACGTACGAATAATTATCCTCAATCATTTCTCATGAATATGTTATTCACTTCCTATAAAGAAAACATGAAGATGTAGTCGAATATCATAAATTTATTCAGTGAGAAACACAAATATCTCACTAGAAACTGTGTTAGAATTCACGATGAATATTGATTACGCTAGTGATGAATTTTTAGCTGATTAGTAAGCAAGTTATTTGGGACACAGCACAGATCGAGGTGCCGAAAACGATAATTGTTGAGATTCTACTGTATAAACCTTTAAACGTTGCTTCAAATAATTTTCTATTTAGAACAACCTCAGACATTATCATGACATTGAAGAAATCCCAAAAATTCGCTTATTCAAGAAACAATATGATTAACCACTATCTGAAACTAAATTGTTGAAATTATTTCAAGAACACAAACAATTACACCTCGCATCATTGCACCGTTATTTACCTTGAAATAGTATGTTATTAAATGCCTATAATCTCTCTAAAGAACACTACTCAACTGAATTGCACCTTGCATCATTGCACCGGCGGTGAATTCACCACATCATTCACCTTGAAATTCTTAGAAAGATTGTTATTATATTTTCCTACAGTTACGTTGAAAAGTGGCCATTGCTGCACTGATTACAGAACGCAAAGAATCACTTTTCCGCTCTAGTGCGGGAAAAATTTTTCTGCACTCCAGATTTGCAACATGGCAACGCAAAATACTTAGTAGGTTATATGGAGCAACAGTGCAGCAAAATCAAAATGAAGTTGGTAACAGTGACTGCTGTGGCTGCTATAGTGAGCAGAGGTGCAACCAAGCACAACGCGCTAATTATTATTCATCATATATTATAACCAAGGACAACGAGGACTTTAGGATTTTAGGATTAAGGTTTTTATCAATAATAAAATTACACAGAAAAACATTTGATGCATTTCAGGCAATTTACCCATAATTACCCACTTTTCATATTCAATGGTAACTGTAGGAAAAACTTAATGTGAAATACGTGCGCAAAGTTCCTCTGCTGCACTCAAGAAACCATTCCGCCCTCGCCTACGGCTCGGGCGTAAACGTTTCTTTCGGTGCAGCAAACTGTCACTTTGCGCACTAGTTGCACAAATAACTATTTCTCCCCGATATCAAAGATAGCTGGATGTTAATAGGCCTATCTATGTTTGACTGTGTTTTATGAGGGTCGCGTGTTACTAATGCGTTTTTTACTGAATTGCATAATCTAGGCTACTGAAGAAATGTACAAACGTTGAGAAACAACGTTTCATGTCCTTGATTTTGATTCGTCTAAAAACCGTCCTATTAAATCATATTTTCACGGATGAGAGTTTTCTTTAGAATCTGGTCGTGGAGCCTTTTGTCCGATCTCATAGTTGTTACTTTATCTTCTTCTAAACTTGTTTTCAGCTTGTTGTCTGAGGATTGAATAGAAAATTCGATTTCCTAGTGTTGAAAAAGGTTAAAAACTAAATTGATCTTGAAAATTGAATGTTGTCAAAACCGACGACGATTCACTCAATCTAGACCAGAGAGTTTCCTTCTTAGAGCACAACAGCTCACATTTTCAAAGTTTATCTTGGTCAAAGAGTTGTACAACATTCAATTTTCAGGATCAATTTAGTTTTTAACCTTTTTCAACACTAAGGAGTCGAGTCTTCTATTCACTTCTCCAGAGTACAAGCTGAAAACAATATTCTAAAAGACGATAGAGTAATTGTTATCATAGAGAAACAATAGCATAAGTAGATATCCCATGGTATAGGGCGTTTATGTCGCAACTTTTACTGTTATCTCAAGCTGGTAGACCACGTAGTTCGTTCCTGTGAAGCTTTATGACGCTGGTGGTCTCTCATATTGTGCCGTTCATACACTCTCACCCCAACAAAACAATAAAATTCGGCAATAATCGACAGTGATCGGCTTGAGAAAACAGTAAACGTTGTGACATAAACGCCCTATACCATGGGATATCTACTTACGCTATTGTTTCTCTATGATAACAATTACTCTGTCGTCTTCTAGAATATTGTTTTCAGCTTCTACTCTGGAGAAGTGAATAGAAGACTCGATTCCTTAGTGTTGAAAAAGGTTAAAAACTAAATTGATCTTGAGAATTGAATGTTGTACAACTCTTTGACCAAGATAAACTTTTAAAATGTGAGCTGTTGTGCTCTAAGAAGGAAACTCTCTGGTCTAGATTGAGTAAATCGTTGGTTTTGTCAATATTAAATAGTTTTCCATTCGAATATGCGCTTTTCAATCATTAATTTGTAAGTTGATTCATGAACAAGAACAAATTAATATATGTTTCCCTTGACTCACCCATAGCTTTGATACAAGAGTCAGTTTCCTTAGTTTGACGATGAGCCATAACAGATCGAATCGTCGTCTAAGCTAAAAGTCTGCTTCTACTAAGTAGTGTTTCCACTACAAGTGTATTTTTAGTAGAAAAAAAATTATCAAAACCACAAAATATTTAAGTCTTTCTAATAAATTTCCTTCCAATTCCATATTACAGCATATCTTGGTAGGCAACTGATTATTATTGGGTACATTCATCCGACAAATTGCCAGGATATGACAAATTGCCGGAATGTGAGAAATTCTCAATACAATCCAACAATTTTCTCCGAGGATATTGAAGGTCAAAACTAACTTGGTGTTTCACAGCTGGCCTCCTGGATTTGTTCTACTCAAATCAAAAACTAGTTAGTGTAAATATCGGCACTTCTCAGAATATAACCCACTGTATTTCCCATAAATTATCTATCTATTCCATGTTTTCTTCTTAGGAAACTAGAAAGTCCTTACAACTGAGTTGCTATTATAAGCTCGTAGTATACAGAGATCAGTGGTTTTTTGACAATTTCTGAGTCTTTTTCATTCAATATGAATAATTACCACAATATCAACTTCTCAACTACACAAAAAGTGAAAAAAAGACAAAAAGTATACAGAGATCCGTCATCCTTGATCCTTTAAAAGATAGCGAATTTATATTTTTGCAAGTAGGTCTACGATTCTCTCTTGAATGAATCATGACAAGTGACTCTCTCTTAACTCTCTCCAGATAAAGCAACTGAATGATGTAAATGGTGGTGTTCGATTTCTAGAAGTGTTACATGGAATCAGATAGGAAGAAATTATTGGATCCTGGTTGAATGAATTTTGTCTTGGAATCCCCATCAGTATCTCCCAGTCAGCTTGAAAATGTGACCTGTGTGGTCACGAAACCATGGTCGTGTACCAAATAAAACTGTGTAGAATTTGAAACATATGTGTTTTTTTATTTCATTCCCAGTAATAAATTTATGAATACAAAAGAGTTTATAAGTTTATAATGAGTAGATAAAGCTGGGATTACACCAAAGTTATCAACAAAATATTACTAACTTAATCCAGATTCTATTAGATTGAACGGAGCCTGACAAACACATATGTTCATCATATGTATGATAAGTTATGTTCAATCTAATAGAATCTTCAAGGATTGAGTTATTAACACTTTGTTCATAAATTTGGTGAAAACGCAGCTTTGGAGTTGGAGTTTTATTCTATAATGCAGAAGAATCCTACTCACATTGAGTGTTCAATCAGAGACAACATATTATCCAAGTTTTTTCTCTATAATTTAATATATGATTTTACTTTATGTGTAGTTGTAAACGTAATGTCATCTGTTGAGGAAGATTTCCATATTGAATAGAAAAACTCCTTGATATATTCAAAAACCAGTGAGTTTACTAGAGCATAGAGATTGTCTACTAGCTTGTCTAGTCTCGGCCAATGACAGTCGAGCTCAACTTCCATTGGTCAACAGCTGATGGCCAATCGTAGGGCTTCACTCACTCTACTATTTTGCTGCTGAATGTTCAAGTTTTAGTCTACTAGAGACTGATAATGGTGTAACAGCCAGAACTGGTATCTCAAGTTGTTTCAATGAATTAGTGAATTTGACACAATCTAGATGAAGTCTTTAAAACAAATTAATGATATGTATTTAATTCAAATATCGAGGCACCGAGCTTCGCTCGTCATTTTTATTTATTGATAAACAGATAAGAACACAATTCTATAAAATGATTTCGGGGATGCGATATTTTGATTTTTCTCATACTCACTTTTTCACTATCCACAGCTGTTTCAGCCAAGGATGAATTATCCTTTTAATGTCGTTCAGCGAGTTTTCCCAAGGATGAGACCTAGTGCAATCGAATCTTTATATCATATAAACCTACTATGTTCCAAATTTCGTGAAAATCGTTAGAGCCGTTTTCGCGATCCGTTAAACATGAATAACAAGATATAAAAATAGCCAGATATAAAAATAACCAGATATAAACATAACCATATATATAAATACAGAATTTGCTCGCTTAATATAATAGGATTTATTGATATTTCATGATAATCATACAATTCGATGTCTTCTTTAGTGCATTCCTAAAACATGACTTAACTACAAAAATGTGAATAGAAATATTTCTAGTAATAGGATAGAATTGAATACAGAATTCTTCAAACTTCTGTTCATTCTAAAGGCATAGCTGGCATAGACAATTGTAGTCTGTCATGTTATTTTTGGATTGAAGTTACATAATGGATAATTCGTACGTTAGTAGCTAAAGCCTTTTTCTACTCCTCGATGTAGATTGTAGATCGTTCAATACCTATTATTGACCGAGCGAAGTGAGGTCTAAGATTCAAGTCGACGGTTTGGCATTTCTCTTAATGTTTATATGTTGCGCATTTACGGCGAAACGCGGTAATAGATTTTCATAGAATTTGACAGGTATGTTCCTTTTTTAATTGCGCGTCGACGTATATACAAGGTTTTGGAAATTTTGCATTTCGAGGATAATATGAAAAGGAAAAAGGAGCCTTTTTCATACATTAGAGTAGAAATCTGACTATAGAATTATTCATCATAAATCAGCTGACAAGTGATTACACAGATGTGTGGAGAAGCCAGTCTATTGCTGTATTTCCAATAAGATCTATAGTTTCAATCAGGTACTCGTAGATGAGAATTCTGCGTGAGGTCTACTGTTCACAGAACTACAAGTAGGTATCGAATAGGAATATTTGACCAAGCGAAGTGAGGTCTAAGATTCAAGTCGACGGTTTGGATTTCCTGTTTAAATGTTTGAATGTTTATATGTTTATATGTTGCGCATTAACGGCGAAACGCGGTAATAGATTTTCATGAAATTTGACAGGTATATTCCTTTTTTAATTGCGCGTCGACGTATATACAAGGTTTTTCGAAATTTTGCATTTCAAGGATAATATAAAAGGAAAAGGGAGCCTCCTTCATACGCAAATATTAGAGTAAAAATCAGACTATAGAATTATTCATCATAAATCAGCTGACAAGTGATTACACAGATGTGTGGAGAAGCCAGTCTATTGCTGTATTTCCAATAAGATCTATAGTTTCAATCAGGTACTCGTAGATGAGAATTCTGCGGGAGGTCTACTGTTCACAGAACTACAAGTAGGTATCGAATAGGAATATTTGACCAAGCGAAGTGAGGTCTAAGATTCAAGTCGACGGTTTGGAATTCCTGTACAAATGTTTCAATGTTTATATGTTTATATGTTGCGCATTTACGGCAAAACGCGGTAATAGATTTTCATGAAATTTGACAGGTATGTTCCTTTTTTAATTGCGCGTCGTCGTATATACGAGGTTTTTGGAAATTTTGCATTTCAAGGTTAATATAAAAGGAAAAAGGAGCCTCCTTCATACGCCAATATTAGAGTAAAAATCAGACAAAAGAATTATTCATCATAAATCAGCTGACAAGTGATTACACAGATTTGTGGAGAAGCCAGTCTATTGCTGTATTTCCATAAGGTCTATGGTTTCAATCAGGTACTTGTGGATGAGAATACTGCGTGAGGTCTACTGTTCACAGAACTACTAGTATAGTATAGAAATAGGTATATTATAGAAGCCTTCGGCTTCTCCTAAAAAAAATTGACTGCATGTTATAAATCTCATTAGAAACGACTATCAACAGCTGATCTCACGTTAATCATAAATCACAATGGAAAAATACAAAGATCAATGAGAGATCGTACAAAGAGCAATATCTTGTAATAAAAAGATACAATATTTTGCAATACACCAATTTTGCAATGCTTCTAAATAGCTAGGCTCCTACACATGATTACAAAAACGAAATCAACATGGCACTCAAGATGTGAGCATGACAGAAATAACTTGAAAAAAGAAGGAAATGCCAGTTAATGGTCAGTAACCTGCATTATAAAGCATTCATTTGAAGAAGAAGAGGTAGCATTTAGTATACGCGCATGAGTTCACAATTAGAAGACCTGCATAATGGAATAACATTCGTTTCACATAATAATGGAACACAGTTAAGTCTGAAATGCTCCAGGTTACTGAGTGTAGCCCAATCTAGGTTACTGAGTATAGCCTACTGTGAATTACTGAGTACTGACATAGAATAAAACAATCATACTATTAGTTTTCTCTAGTACTGAGTAGCCTACATACTTTTTGCTAGAGGAGTACAGTAAATCAATAGAGTTATGTAACTGGAAAACCCTGTGACCTGTTGTGTTTAACTAGAAAACTTTTTCTAATTACCATGCACATTTTTCTGAAACCTGTTGTGTGATGTGGTTTGATTATCAAATGATTCTTTGCTATGATTCACTCATGTACTTGTATGTTTTCACTACTCTTATAAATGAGATGCTTCTCACGCATTGTAGGGTACTATCATAGAGAAACAATAGCATAAGTAGATATCCCATGGTATAGGGCGTTTATGTCGCAACTTTTACTGTTATCTCAAGCCGATTACTGTTGATTATTGTCGTTTTTCACTGTTTTGATCGGGTAAGAGTGTATGTACGGCACAATATGAGAGACTACCAGCGTCATAAAGCTTCACAGGAAAGAACTACGTGGACTATAAGCTTGAGATAACAGTAAAAGTTGGCCTAAGCGTGAACGCTAAGTATAAACGTAAACGTTTTACGCTTCCTACTTTAACAGTAGCATGTTAAAGTTGCGACATAAACGCCCTATACCATGGGATATCTACTTACGCTATTGTTTCTCTATGGTACTATGTTCTATCATGGAGCGAAGATATTTAAGGAATAAATCATTTTCTCTCATTCTATTTGTTTACTCGAATGTGGATAGATCTATGTGATCATCACTTATTATGCATTAGAAGATAGATTTATCAAATACTAACAGGTAACCGGTGCTCCGCAAGGATCCAATTGAAAACTTGACAACCTGAAAACTTGGAGAGTTAAAAATAACCATCCTCGGTAAATGAAGAATCTATATGCAGAATTTCAAGTCGATCAGTTGAGTAGTTCAGACGTGATGATGCGTCATTCGTGAATTTCCTATCCCCTACGTTTATAAGCACTACCTCCGTGAACAAGAGGTAGTGTTTACAAAGGCAGTGGTTTAAGCTAGTTCTCTCCTCGCCTTCCCAGGTATAAAATAAAGTCATATTATAGATTATTTTTCTCTGGTTTTATATATATATTGCCAAATGAAAATCTAAAACTATCAAATTATTAGTTCGTTGTTCGATAAATAAATTATGGGGCTCATGTAGAATTTTGAATGATCTTACTCATACATTGTAGAGCTGTAAAGCTGAATAACTTAACCAACATTAAAGTAGTAGATACAATATTTTGACAAAACATTGTAAAGCTGTAAAATTGATACTATGATTTGACAAAGCGTTTTAAAGTTGAAAAATCTGGTGTGGCGTACTCACACAACTTTCCTTGCCGTTAAGAAAATTGATCACTGACGCTAGTGTTCCCGCGCATCTCAAGTCTACTATTCAAATATTTGAGCCAGCTGGTGACAGGGCAATAACGCTGGAGACACAGATGAGGTCTGCTATCTCTTCATTGTGAATGATTTAATAGAATCAACAATAATTTGCAATTGAATAAACATATTTTCTCGAATTTAACGCTTATTTTCAATTTTAGGTGAAAATGTTACTGAACATTAATTGTAGAGATTTTCATGCTCAATCTACTCCACTTGATTTTCTTTGTTTCAATTGTATCTGAAGCCTGATAATTGGGAATCTATCTGCATTGATGGGGCGGAACTCCTGAAATTTTCACAGATATGGGACTTGTGGCAGTTGATAGAGCTTATCGATGACTATTTTAGGTATGAATTTGATCAAAATCGTTGTAGCCGATTCCGAGAAAATCACGAAAAACCCTGTTTTTGACAACATTTCTGCCATTTTAGCCGCCATCTTGAATTGCATTTGATCGAAATTGTTCGTGTCGGATCCTTATAGTGAAAGGACCTTAAGTTCCAAATTTCAATTCATTCCGTTAATTGGGAGATGAGATATCGTGTACACAGACGCACATACACTCATACACACACACACACACACACACACACACACACACACACACACACACACACACACACATACGGACCAATACCCAAAAACCAGTTTTTTGGACTCAGGGGACTTTGAAACGTATAGAAATTTAGAAATTGGGGTACCTTAATTTTTTTCGGAAAGCAATACTTTCCTTACCTATGGTAATAATAGGACAAGGAAAGTAAAAAATTAACCAGCATCAAAGGAGAGACCATAATTTGGCCAGCTTATCGAAGAACTATTTACTCAACGTTTCAAACTGTATATAGCTTTATCAGTTCATCATAATATAGCTTCATCAGTCAAGTTTCTAAACAACGCCAAGGACAAATTTCTCCACATCAACATTACTCTCCATAAATTAATATGGTTGTGCATGACTGTTCTCTTGTCAGAATCAAGGCACTATTGTTTTTATACTAGAAGGTAGTCTATAATGTAGGATTGATTCATGTGCTCAAATTAATGTGACTTATTAGCATAACGATCAAACGATCGTGCAGGAAAGTTATTGAAGACTGTAACTCTCTGGCCCGGTTGCAGAAAAGCCGGTTAAATCTTAACCGTGATTAATTCCACGAGAACCAATCAGAGAAGGCGTTTTTGAAAAGACGGCTTCTAGGATTGGTTCTCATGGAATTAATCACGGTTAAAATTTAACCGGCTTTTGTGCAACAGGCATTCTGAGTTTTTCCAGAGCCACAAAGTAGTAGATTTACGCACTTAAGGTGCGTACAGATATACGCGCCGCGAACATGAGCAATTCACTTCTAATCAGCTGATGCCAAGCTTTTATATCTGTATCTTACCGTTTCTGTGAAAATACAGATAAAGTCAGCTGATTAAAAGTGAATTGCTCATGTTCGCGGCGCGTATATCTGTACGCACCATTACATCTTACTTCTTTTCTGTGCCAGAGCTAACTAACTTTGAATGTTTATTGAACCGTTTTTGGATCATAGAAGCAAAGAGAAACAATAGCATAAGTAGATCTATCAAGCTGATAGTCCACGTAGTTCTTTCCTGTGAAGCTTTATGACGCTGGTAGTCTCTCATATTGTGCCGTTCATACACTCTTACCCGGTCAAAACAGTAAAAATCGACAACAATCAACAGTAATCGGCTTGAGATAACAGTAAAAGTTGCGACATAAACGCCCTATACCATGGGATATCTACTTATGCTATTGTTTCTCCATGATAGAAGTATTTGTAAATATCAATTCCCTTTGAAGAATTTATCAATTTATTTAGTCTGAACAAAACTTTCAATCATAATAATTTGAACATTCAGAGTACTCATAAATAATATAATTAGGAATTATGGGCTACATATTTTCACAGTCACTGTTAGATGCGAATCCAGCTTTAGCTAACTTACATCTCTCACAGATGGACTGTTATTTTAACTCCCATAGTGAGAAATTGGATTTCTGTTCTCATAAATATCTTTCTAAAGTTACATCACCTCTTTTGGTGTCATCATGACAACGTTGTTTTGACTGATCTGACATTTGAATTAAGTACAGCTTCTGTTTTGATAAAAGCTTTGCTGGTTATATCTCAATTTGAGCTTGCTGAAGAACAAGCTTTGGATATAAGATAAGCTATTGAAATTTCTCTTTTAATGCCAAGAATATTATCAATTTCGTGTACTTTGTATAAGAGTGGATACAAGGTTCCACTTATAAGACTTAATCCCTATATAACGTATCAAGTTATCCAGGAAACATAATATTTTACAAACGTTATATAGGAACGTTACTTATGAAACTTATCTAATCCCTTATGCTTAGATCGTATCAAGTTATATTCGGGAAACGTAACATTTCACAAACATTATATAGGTTACACCTTTTCGCTAGTTGCAAAACGAGAGTAATCTCCCAGCATCGCAATAAAATTTAAGTTACACATCTTCAGAATTATTGTTGTCCAATTGCAAGGGATATTAATATAGGTTGAAATCCGTGAAATTGAACCGTGAACCGTAGAGTACTTGGGCCAATGACAGATGAGCTCAACGTTCATTGGTCAACAGGTAACGGCCAATCGTAGAGCCCCACTTACACTCGATATTCTCAAATTTCTCCTCCTCAATGTTCTAGCTATCAGTTCACTATGGTGAGGTCCACGTTATAATGGCAGTGGAGGAAGATAGGGGAACAACGTTGCCGATCCTCTGTCTTGTCAATTCCCTCTATAGATGATGCAGGTTTATTGATGTAATATTAACTGTTCATTCTCATTTAAAATAATCAATTACATTTTATCAAGCAAGAAATTATATATCTCAAAAATTTCATAATTCCAAGATGAAATATTTTGTTGATTAGTTATTAATTATACATTTCTGGAAGATAATCTGGCAACAGAGCAAAGCGAGAAAGAGATAGCGCTATCCACTTTGTTGAATGATAGACGAGGATAGCAATATCATTGCCAATCAAACTGTTTATTCAACAGAGGCTGGCTCAAACAGCACTCTGGTTTGTGGACTGTATCAATAACATCGAGAACTTTTTGGGGTTGTCTGGCGTCGGGTAGCAAGTTGAACAATTTAAATGGCTAAGTGCACAATAACATAGGCCTACCTTCATGTCCAAATCCTCCTTGCTTCTAGGATCCCGGGTCCAGATCACGATATGAGACGAGACAACACTTGTAATAAATCACAATAAATCAATAGATCACTTTGCAAAAATCGACATTACGAGAAGTGAGCTGTTCGATTGGCTGGCAAACGGCAACTGGCGCAATTATGCTATGCGCATCACCCTTCAATTGCCCCCTCCACCACACAACGCCAGACAACAAAGGGGAACATTGATATAACGTTCGAACACAAACATTGCCAACGTGGACCTCACTATAGATATTGATAATGGTGTAAGAACCGAAACTAGTGTATCTTCTATTTTTTGTAATAAATTGGAGGCTGTGACCATAACATATAAAATCGTTTCAATCTATTATTAGATAAAGATTGATTTTAGAAAAGGGTGTGCAAATTGATGAATTATGTTATATATCTCCTGTTCTACCTCAATTCCTAGTAGGCTACAGTCAAGGATAGTGAATATATCTATACACTATTCTTGGGCTACAGTAGCCTAATATTGTAACAATATTTTGTATAGTTATCATGTAGGAATGAGACGTTTGAATAAGAAAAACATTCTAAGAGAGACTGCTCAAGAAAAACATGGAACCGTGATAACAAAATTTTACAATTCATTCAAAGAATGGGGATATTTATAGAATATTATAAAATTTAAAGCTTCTGAATAGTATAGAAGTGTCATGCTACACTTGGAACAATACCTACTCAAGAATCCATCTGTAACTGGTTGGCCGCTATGGCTTTGTATAAAATGAGCGCTGCTATCCAGAGATTGTCAGTTTGGTGTAAGAGTAAGCATTCCTGACTGGCAATTGGGAGGTACCGGGTTCGATTCCCGGGCTGGCAACTATTTTTGGATAGTAGTTCTCATCGAATTTCCATCTAGCTGTTAACCCTGTTGTCAATGTCTGCAGTAGCAGAGGTCTTCGGTGTGATTTGCGTCATTTATTTGGGATTTCCGTTAAATAATAATTATACCTACTCAAGAGTTTTATTACTCTACGGTCAGTAGATAAGTTGCTGTATTGCGAATCTTTAGTGATAAAATTTCATTACAATTTCTCAGATTTCCTCTCCTCTCATAACGGATCAATGCATAGATCATAGATAATCGATGCATTGAATAATAATAGATTTAAAACATATACAATACAGTTCAGATCAAAGGTTGTACATAGCCTACTGTATTATAATATTATCATAGAGAAACAATAGCGTAAGTAGATATCCCATGGTATAGGGCGTTTATGTCGCAACTTTTACTGTTATCTCAAGCCGATTACTGTTGATTATTGTCGAATTTTACTGTTTTGTTGGGGTGAGAGTGTAAGAACGGCACAATTTGAGAGCCTACGAGTCTCACACAGCTTCACGGGAAAGAATTACATGGACTATCGGCTTGAGATAACAGTAAAAGTTGCGACATAAACGCCCTATACCATGGGATATCTACTTATGCTATTGTTTCTCTATGATATTATTCTCCACTGATTTCTTTATATTCAAGCATACTTATTTGAACGGAGCAAATTCCAACTGTTTTAGAATTTGGACAAGAATTAAAAAATATTATAGCTTCTAAATAGTGTAGGAGGGTCATGCTTCATTTGGAACAGTAGGCTACTCACAGTTATTGCTCTAAAAAAGATAATAGATGGTCGTTTTTTCTTAGAGTTGCTCTACTGTCATTTATAACAAAAGCTGAAAAGAATATATTAAAATAAGATAAGAGAATATAATAGAATATAAGCTAGGCGCACACCAGTTAGTCAAGACAAGACAAGATCAGACACGTTTAGTCACAATACTCCACATAGTTGCTAAGGAAGCAACACACACTGATTAGTCATTGCAATTAGACATGTCTTCATAATCACGTATGTGACTAAACGTGTCTGATCATGTCTTGTCTTGAATATAACTGGTGTGCGCCCAGCCTAAGAGATTGTATCTAGATCGAGTCTAATTTGGTCAAAATATGAAACTATTATTGCTTAGATATTTTGTATAATTTTTGGTCGAAATATACGGAATCCTTGAGTGTATAGATGCGCGATTCCTATTTACCTACACTAAAAAACTGGGGTTTCTGTCTTCAATACTGTATATCACAGAAGGCACCGATGATTAAAAAATTACTTGATATTTTATAATCTGGAATTGAATTTCTTAGTGTTTTTTTTTTAAATTGCTGCGTTACTAATCACTATTGTAAGAGCAGTAAATTAGAGGAGCATAAGAAGATTACATATTTTGCAATCTTCATTTACAAAACTCACCATCACAAAGTAGAAGGAATTCTTCTACTCTTCTTTCTTCTCTGTGTCACCATTCAGAAATGGTTTCAACTTTTAAGCTGCTATTGGAAAGCCAATAAACCACTGGAAAATTTTTAGAGTGAGACGATACATTGGCTAATTGAAAGAAGAACAAAGAAAAGGTAGCATATATCTGACAGCTTTTGAGCGTTTTATGCTATCTTTCCTCTATGATATAACTCATCAGGATTGTATTGAATCCTAAATCATGTATAAGTATTGAGATCGCCTTGCAACAAGGAAGAGCTATCACAAGGGTGCATCTCACTCTAAAAGGAGGGTGGTGTTTTGGGGGGACCACCCCCTAGAAACCCCATACAACGCATTCTAGCGAGTAAACCAACAACTACATTAAGCTTTTTCCTCAACAATTTTCCGTAAAGGCAAGTTTTAAATGAAGTTTTCAATTATATTACCATATTTATTTGGCAATTTTCTGTGACAAGCACATTCTCTGAGACGCATTCGATGTTCTAAAGCAGTTAGAATTCAACTGGGATGTAATTTGTCTCGATTATTTGATGTTTTCCTTGCCAGCTCTCGCCAGAGCTTGTTTGCTTAACTCTGAGACCTTATCAGTACAAGAATAATATGAATTGAGTATAGAAGAACTAGACCCATGATTGTATAACCTTTTTTGGAGAATCATGATGTTTAGTGAATAATTTTCACTACAACCATGATTCATTTGAACTTAATGGAGTAAAAAATCAACTGAATTGTTTAGTATTCAGTAGGTATCTAACTATAGTGGAAGATTTTCTCTGTCTCTAATACTGCCCATCTTAAAAACCCTTCATCATTGATTCCACAGGAGAATTCCAACAAAGAACAGTTATTAGAATTAATTTCCTCTAATGACAGAAGATTTGTCATACTACTCAGTCATTTGTCATCAACAATGTGTCTCAAATTGTATAACTGAATCTCTCAGCTGTCTTGTACAGAGTGTATGAATTACTAGCAGATAACCTGTGCTCCGCAATGGTCTGATAAAAAACTTGACCAACTGGGAACTTGACCCACTGTAATCTTGAAGAATTCAAAACAGGCCTATAAATATCCTCAGTAAATTTATATTAATCTGATCAAAAACTTGTCCTACTGGAATCTTTAAGAATTCAAAACAGTTCTATAAATATCCTTAATAAATGTATAATGAATCTATATGCAAAATCACAAGTTCCAGTAATTCGTCCAGTAGTTCAGATGTGATGATGCCTCAATCGTGAATTTCCTATCCTCTGCTTGTATAAGACGATTCTTCTTTTTATTCTAGTATAAATTATAATTTTTCTAAGCACTATTGCTATCTCTCTCCCCGTAGATCTCCATTTATTATCGTGGTTTTCTGAAGACTGCGATTTTTTCAGATTGAGAAATGGCTCAACTATTAAATAGAAAGCCATTTATCATAGTTTCAAATATTGACAAATTATACTTTTTAGAGTTGTCCTGTAGATATAATTTTCTCCCATATAATAAGAGAGAGTAGGGTTGTGTTTGTTCGCATCAAAACATATCAACTCTGTGGATTGCATACCGAAAAAACGGGAATGATTCAGATCTCCAAATTTTGCACATAGATTCTAAAAATATCAATTTCGTGCACATCGAAGCCGAAATTCCAATTTTCCTTTTAGATTTTTCAGAATAATAATTGTTCAAATTCTCAAATACTCACAATCATACTTTTCAAAGTAGTCCTTTAGATATAATCCATAATATAATAAAGGAAGGAATTGGCTTATACACATAATCAAATCAAATCAAATTTTATTCACTCGAAATAAATTCATTAAAAATATCAACATAAGCGATAGTAAATTCAGGAATGAAGCATCATCACTTCTAAACTACTGAACTGATTAACTTGAAATTATGTATATAGATTCTTAATTCACCAAAGATGGCTATAGACCTATTTTTCTTCAAGATTTCAGCACATGAAGTTTTCAGTTTGTCAAATTTCCAATTAGACACATGGAGATCACGAGTTACCGGCCAGTTAGAAAATGAACCAAAACATTATAAAATATTCAAAAGTAATTATTATCATTAATAATTTGAGTTCTAAATTGAAGTCTCAATTCGAAATGATGTACAATACAAATGAGAACCAAATTTCAATTGGAAGGGTGCATCTCACTCTAGGGGAAGGGTTTAACGTGAGGGAGTTTGGGGGGTCCACCACCTCGAAACCCCGTACAACGCATTCGCTTTTGCGAGAAGCGAAAACTCACAATTCAGGTTTTAAGCTGCTATTGGAAAACCAATAAACCACAGGATAATTTTCAAATTTGGTCGATACCTTGGCTAATTAATTGGAAAATAGAGAAAAGATAGCATATATCTGACAGCTTTTGAGCCTTTTTTTGCTATCTTTCTTCTATGATATAACTCTTCAGGATTGGATTGAATTCTAAATTATGTATAAGTATAGAGATCGCCTTGCAACAAGGAAGAGCTATCACAAGGGAGCATCTCACTCTAAAAGAAGGGTTCGAAAAGGAGGGTGGTGTTTTGGGGAGACCACCTCCTGGAAACCCTATTCAACGCATTCTAGCGAGTAAACCAACAACTACATTAAGCTTTTTCAGAATAATAATTGTTCAAATTCTCAAATACTCACAATCATACTTTTCAAAGTAGTCCTTTAGATATAATCCATAATATAATAAAGGAAGGAATTGGCTTATACACATAATCAAATCAAATCAAATTTTATTCACTCGAAATAAATTCATTAAAAATATCAACATAAGCGATAGTAAATTCAGGAATGAAGCATCATCACTTCTAAACTACTGAACTGATTAACTTGAAATTATGTATATAGATTCTTAATTCACCAAAGATGGCTATAGACCTATTTTCTTCAAGATTTCAGCACATGAAGTTTCAGTTGTCAAATTTCCAATTAGACACATGGAGATCACGAGTTACCGGCCAGTTAGAAAATGAACCAAAACATTATAAAATATTCAAAAGTAATTATTATCATTAATAATTTGAGTTCTAAACTGAAGTCTCAATTCGAAATGATGTACAATACAAATGAGAACCAAATTTCAATTGGAAGGGTGCATCTCACTCTAGGGGAAGGGTTTAACGTGAGGGAGTTTGGGGGGTCCACCACCTCGAAACCCCGTACAACGCATTCGCTTTTGCGAGAAGCGAAAACTCACAATTCAGGTTTTAAGCTGCTATTGGAAAACCAATAAACCACAGGATAATTTTCAAATTTGGTCGATACCTTGGCTAATTAATTGGAAAATAGAGCAAAGATAGCATATATCTGACAGCTTTTGAGCCTTTTTTTTCTATCTTTCTTCTATGATATAACTCTTCAGAGTTGTCCTGTAGATATAATTTTCTTCTATATAATAAGAGAGAGTAGGGTTGTGTTTGTTCGCATCAAAACATATCAACTCTGTGGATTGCATACCGAAAAAACGGGAATGATTCAGATCTCCAAATTTCGCACATAGATTCTAAAAATATCAATTTCGTGCACATCGAAGCCCAAATTCCAATTTTCTTTCTAGATTTTTCAGAATTAATGTTCAAATTCTCAAATATTCACAATCATACTTTTCAAAGTAGTCCTTCAGATATAATCCACAATATAATAAAGGAAGGAATTGGCATCATAGAAAATATTAACATAAGCGATAGCAAATTCTCAAATATTCACAAACATACTTTCTAAAGTAGCCCTGCAGATATAATCTATAATATAATAAAGGAAGGAATTAGCATCATAGAAAATATTAACATAAGCGATAGTAAATTCAGGAATGAAACATCATCACTTTTAAACTACTGGACTGATTAACTTGAAATTATGTATAAAGATTTTTAATTCACCAAAGATGGTTATAGACCTATTTTTCTTCAAGATTTCAGTACATGAGGTTCTCAGTTTATCAAATATTCATTTAGACACCTGCAGATCACGGGTCACTGCTAGTTAGAAAATGAACCAAAACATTATAAAATATTCAAAAGTAATTATTATCATCAATAATTTGAGTTCTAAACTGAAGTCTCACTTCGTAGCGATGTATAATAGAGATTTGAATCAGCTTACAGTTGGAAGGGTGCATCTCACTCTTGGGGAAGGGTTTAACGTGAAGGAGTTTGGGGGTCCACCCCCTTGAAACCCCATACAACGCATTCTAGCGAGTAAACCAACAACTACATTAAGCTTTTTCCTACACAATTTTCCGTAAAGGCAAGTTTTAAATGAAGTTTTCAATTATATTGCCATATTTATTTGGCATTTTTCTGTGACAAGCACATTCTCTGAGACGCATTCGATGTTCTAAAGCAGTTAGAATTCAGCTGGGATGTAATTTGTCTCGATTAATTGATGTTTTCCTTGCCAGCTCTCGCCAGAGCTTGTTTGCTTAACTCTGAGACCTTATCAGTACAAGAATAATATGAATTGAGTATAGAAGAACTAGACCCACGATTATATAACCTTTTTTGGAGAATCATGATGTTTAGTGAATAATTCTCACTACAACCATGATTCATTTGAACTTAATGGAGTAAAAAATCAACTGAATTGTTTAGTATTCAGTAGGTATCTAACTATAGTGGAAGATTCTATCTGTCTCCAATTCTGCCCATCTTAAAAACCCTTCATCATTGATTCCACAGGAGAATTCCAACAAAGAACAGTTATTAGAATTAATTTCCTCTAATGACAGAAGATTTGTTATACTACTCAGTCATTTGTCATTAACAATGTATCTCAGATTGTATAACTGAATCGCTCAGCTGTCTTGTACAGAGTGTATGAATTACTAGCAGATAACCTGTGCTCCGCAAGGGTCTGATAAAAAACTTGACCAACTGGGAACTTGACCTAATGGAATCTCGAAGAATTCTAAACAGGCCTATATATCTCCTCAGTAAATTTATGTTAATCTGATCAAAAATTGTCCTACTGGAATCTTTAAGAATTCAAAACAGTTCTATAAATATCCTTAATAAATGTATAATGAATCTATATGCAAAATCACAAGTTCCAGTAATTCGTCCAGTAGTTCAGATGTGATGATGCCTCAATCGTGAATTTCCTATCCTCTGCTTGTATAAGACGATTCTTCAGTTATTCTAGTATAAATTATAATTTTTCTAAGCACTATTGCTATCTCTCTCCCCGTAGATCTCCATTTATTATCGTGGTTTTCTAAAGACTGCGATTTTTTCAGATTGAGAAATGGCTCAACTATTAATAGAGAGCCATTTATCATAGTTTCAAATATCGATAATTATACTTTTTAGAGTTGTCCTGTAGATATAATTTTCGTCTATATAATAAGAGACAGTAGGGTTGTGTTTGTTCGCATCAAAACATATCAACTCTGTGGATTGCATACCGAAAAATCTGGTGTGGTACACTCACACAACTTTCCTTGCTCATTGATCTATAAGCCTCATTAACGAGGATAATATTTAGGGAATAATTCTCACTACAACCATGATTCATTTGAACTTAATGGAGTAAAAAATCAACTGAATTGTTTAGTATTCAGTAGGTATCTAACTATAGTGGAAGATTTTATCTGTCTCCAATTCTGCCCATCTTAAAAACCCTTCATCATTGATTCCACAGGAGAATTCCAACAAAGAACAGTTATTAGAATTAATTTCCTCTAATGACAGAAGATTTGTTATACTACTCAGTCATTTGTCATTAACAATGTATCTCAGATTGTATAACTGAATCGCTCAGCTGTCTTGTACAGAGTGTATGAATTACTAGCAGATAACCTGTGCTCCGCAAGGGTCTGATAAAAAACTTGACCAACTGGGAACTTGACCTAATGGAATCTCGAAGAATTCTAAACAGGCCTATATATCTCCTCAGTAAATTTATGTTAATCTGATCAAAAACTTGTCCTACTGGAATCTTTAAGAATTCAAAACAGTTCTATAAATATCCTTAATAAATGTATAATGAATCTATATGCAAAATCACAAGTTCCAGTAATTCGTCCAGTAGTTCAGATGTGATGATGCCTCAATCGTGAATTTCCTATCCTCTGCTTGTATAAGACGATTCTTCAGTTATTCTAGTATAAATTATAATTTTTCTAAGCACTATTGCTATCTCTCTCCCCGTACATCTCCATTTATTACCGTGGTTTTCTAAAGACTGCGATTTTTTCAGATTGAGAAATGGCTCAACTATTAATAGAGAGCCATTTATCATAGTTTCAAATATCGATAATTATACTTTTTAGAGTTGTCCTGTAGATATAATTTTCGTCTATATAATAAGAGACAGTAGGGTTGTGTTTGTTCGCATCAAAACATATCAACTCTGTGGATTGCATACCGAAAAATCTGGTGTGGTACACTCACACAACTTTCCTTGCTCATTGATCTATAAGCCTCATTAACGAGGATAATATTTAGGGAATAACAATATGCCGATTGGCGGCTAAATAATTAAAACTACGATTATACTATTGTGATTGTGTTCAGAGTACATTTTCCTTTGTTTGAATTATGAAATTTGAGGATTTCTTAAAAGTTGTCAAAACAGCTGTTTTAAAAATAAAATATCGACATTTGTGTTCTTTTGAATAAACTGCTCTACCTACCTACCTCACGCACGAGAAGAAGGTTACAAATTAAATTTCTCAAGGATGAGGTGGACCCCCTGTTAATTTCTCAAGGAGGAGACTCATGCTAGTTAATAGAGCTGCTATATAACTTAACTATACAGGGTATGAAATCGAAAAAAATCGGTCAAGTCATTTTGAGAAAATCGTGATAGATATTTAACAAAATTCATTCTTCTCAGGAATATTACGGAGCTCCTGCAATTTTCTAAGAAATGAGACTCATGTCAGTTGATAGGGCTCATAAATAGCTATCTAGGGTATAAATTGAAGAAAATCGTTAGAGCTGTATTCGAGAAAACCGTGAAAAACATGGTTTTTTAGTAATTATCCGCCATTTTTCTCAAGAATATTAAGGAGCCCCTGCAATTTCCCCAGAAATGAGACTCATGTCAGTTGATAGGGCTTTTGAATAGCTATCTATGGTATAAATTTGAAGAAAATCGTTTGAGCCGTTTTCGAGAAAACCGTGAAAAAAATGTTTTTTTTAGTAATTATCCGCCATTTTTCTCATGAATATTACGGAGCTCCTGCAATTTTCCCAGAAATGGTACTCATGTCAGTCCATAGGGCTTATGAATAGCCTATCCATGGTATACATTTGAAGAAAATCGTTAGAGCCGTTTTTGAGAAAATCGTGAAAAACATGGTTTTTTAGTAATTATCCGCCATTTTCTCCGCCATCTTGAATTGAATTTTATTGAATTTCTTAATGTCGTGTCCTCATGGTATAAGGACCTCAAGTTTAAAATTTCAAGTCAATCGGTTGATTGGGAATGGAGATATCGTGTTCACAGACATACACACATACACACATACACACACACACACACACACAGACCAACACCCAAAAATCATGTTTTTGGACTCAGGGGGCCTTGAAACGTCTAGAGAACTGGAAATTGGGGTACCTTAATTTTTTTTGGAAAGCAATACTTTCCTTACCTATGGTAGTAGGGCAAGGAAAATAATAAAGGAAGGAATTGGCTTCATAGAAAATATTAACATATATAAGCGATAGTAAATTCAGGAATGAAGCATCATCACTTCTAAACTACTGAACTGATTAACTTGAAATTATGTATATAGATTCTTAATTCACCAAAGATGGCTATAGACCTATTTTTCTTCAAGATTTCAGCATATGAAGTTTTCAGTTTGTCAAATTTCCAATTAGACACATGGAGATCACGAGTTACCGGCCAGTTAGAAAATGAACCAAAACATTATAAAATATTCAAGAGTAATTATTATCATCAATAATTTGAGTTCTAAACTGAAGTCTCACTTCGTAACGATGTATAATAGAAATTTGAATGAGCTTTCAATTGGAAGGGTGCATCTCACTCTTGCGGAAGGGTTCATCATGGGGATGTTTGGGGGAGACCACCCCCTCGAAACCCCATACAACGCATTCTAGCGAGTAAACCAACAACTACATTAAGCTTTTTCCTACACAATTTTCCGTAAAGGCAAGTTTTAAATGGGGTTTTCAATTATATTATCATATTATTTTGGCAATTTTCTTTGACAAGCACATTCTCTGAGACGCATTCGATGTTCTAAAGCAGTTAGAATTCAGCTGGGATGTAATTTGTCTCGATTAATTGATGTTTTCCTTGCTAGCTCTCGCAAGAGTTTGTTCGCTTGACTCTTTGACCTTATCAGTACTAAATAATATTATTTACCGTCCAATAGTTTACTGGTCTACATAGTATTCTATATGTTCAAGTTGAAGCTGAAATATCACATTTTTTGGAGAATCATGATGTTAGGTGTATAATTTACACTACAACCATGATTCATTTGAAGTCAATGAAGTATAAATCACCTCACACTTACGCGACTCACGTATCTTCTCGACGGAGCATGTATTTTCAAATGGTGATGTCGCGGAGACTAGAATTGACTGGTCTGTGAGTCACCATTTGGAATCACATTCTCGACTTGAGTCGCGACTAGAGTCACCATTTGGAATCACATTCTCGACTTGAGTCGCGACTAGAGTCACCATTTGGAATCACATTCTCGACTTGAGTCGCGACTAGAGTCACCATTTGGAATCACATTCTCGACTTGAGTCGCGACTAGAGTCACCATTTGGAATCACATTCTCGACTTGAGTCGCGTAAGTGTGAGTTGAGCCATATATGTAGGGTTGCCACCTTTTTTTAAGAAAAATAAAGTACATTGGTAATCACAGGCCTAAAAAATATAGTACATTAGGTTTAAAGTACATGTCATTTTTACCTGTATATTCAAAAAGTCAGCATTCTGTGGCATTCTGGTATAACTTACTCACAAGAATACACATTATTGACATGAATATCACTGATTACTATTAGAATCCATTATAATTATTGATAGAATAATTCAATTTATCCAAATAAGAACATAATAGCTTGGAAAGTTATTGATTACATACTGGTATGACGAAAATAATCATAAATCATTAAAAAGATAAATTAATTTCATTTGTTACAAAGCACACGCTCATACAGAAGTGTAGTTTAATATGGTATCATGAAAAAAACATAATTTATTTTATTTAATCCAAAAAGTTTTGGAGTTGGTCTTCTAAATTCAAAATGTAAGTTATACTCCTTGAAAATGCATAATATTGTTACTCTTCAACAATTTAATCAACTCTAGGCTATTGCAAAATAATTTGAGGTACACAAGATAAAGAAATTTAATGCAAAAAATTGCACTCTGGCCAAAGATATGTACTTCTCAAAATACAATTTTAAATGATTCATTAAAAACATGAAGCACCCTTTATTTATGTGAAATATTTAAAAGAACGACCGGTTTCAGCTTATTTTAGCCATTTTCAAGTTCAAAAGAGAAATGAATAAAAAGGATTGATTAATTTATGTACATATAAGACTATCCTCCATATTATGTCCTATTTCTTGGTTTGCAAAATTTTATCAAAAATGGGATTATCTAAATCGAATTGAATGATATTTATTAGTTTATTACAGATTTAATTTTGTCTGCAGTGTAGATATGAAATCTTCTTTTACATTAATTTAATTTACTGCTTTTGCTTCCAACGATTAAAATCTTCATATCAATATATTTATGGTTTTCTTTTATCAAGCGCTCCACAAGGCTGATTATTGACTATTATTTTTTCGATTTTAGAGCTTGAATGTGACCCTGGAAAAAATAAATAAAGGGTGCTTTATGTTCTTAATAACTGTTATAAGTAGCCCATGCAAATAAAGTAATTTTGAATAGATATTCAAAATACAATACATGAATATAATGGAATACAAAATGAGTTTAATAATGAATTTTAAATTTAATAAAAAATCAATTAGTTATTCTTGAAAATATATTTCTTATTGCTTTTGGCCTTCATCAATAAATAATTGTTACTGGTGAAGAGTTGCAAAGCATCTTTGCAATCAACATTCAGATTGAGATAAATCATTAATTGGCGGAGCAAAGTGAGGTCTAAGATTCAAGTCGACGGTTTGGCATTTCTCTTAATGTTTGAATATTTGAATGCTTGAATGTTTAAATGTTTATATGTTGTGCATTTACGGCGAAACGCGGTAATAGATTTTTATGTAATTTGACAGGTATGTTCCTTTTTTAATTGCGCGTCGACGTATATACAAGGTTTTTGGAAATTTTGCATTTCAAGGATAATAAAAAGGGAAAAGGAGCCTCCTTTATACGCCAATATTAGAGTAAAAATCAGACTATAGAATTATTCATCATAAATCAGCTGACAAGTGATTACACAGATGTGTGGAGAAGCCAGTCTATTGCTGTATTTCCATGAACTCTATAGTTTCAATCAGGTACTTGTGGATGAGATTACTGCGTGAGGTCTACTGTTGACAGAGCTACTAGTTCATTATTTCTTATGAGATTCAAATATGCTTTATTGCTACTCTCATATCTCCACTCATTATTCATCACCGAAAAAACCATTTCCACTAATGCTGAAGAGGCAGGGATAGAGGGTAAATATGAAACCACTTTATACAAATTTTTGAACTAATCAGCATCACATGCACTGAAAAAATTTAGCCAATATTTAGTTAAAATCTGACAGTCTCCGCCTCTTTACTAACCTAAAATGTTTTGATTTCCTCGTACTTTATTATATAGAACTTTATTGAGCAAAATAAACTATTTTTGCGTACTTTATCTTGCTTACAAAGTATAAAGTACAAGACCTCCAAATAAAGTACAATACTTTATTATTTAGTACGGGTGGCAACCCTACATATATGAAAGGCTTATGAAGTGGGAATCTGCCGATTACGCCCAGCGGTCAGAATGTGTTTAGCTACTCACAGATTGAACGTAACAAAGTGAACGTCCGTGACATCATCACGAGTGACGTCATTCGCTCTCACTAGCAGCCGACATTACGTCCCCGACTGAAGGAGCGAAATTCAAATTCACTAAGGAAGTGACGTAAAACACTACTGTATTATGACAACATATTAGTCAAGTTAAGGGGACTGAAGGAAGAAAAATTGAAAAATGTGGTCATTTTCGGTTTTTTGTCTAATATTGTAGTTTGAAATTCCCTCTTTCCAATGCCACTTGAATCAGATCGCTACAAGCAATAGGCGATGTTTTATAAATGTTTTAGTGAACAGATGTAGCAAGCTATTTCATGTTCGCTCTAGCATGATGAACCCCTTCACCAACTGTGTGATGATTCATGGTGCAAGTATAAGGAAGCAGTAGCCACTGAGAAAGAATATGATCATAGTAAGCATTTCCACCTGCAGAAAATAATTATGGATGAAATTAAACCAATTTTCAAAAGTCTTACTGAAAGCTGTTTGCTGGAGAAGTGTTTGTCAGGGAAAACTCAAAATGTGTGTGAGAGCTTGAACAATCTAATATGGGCTATAATTCCAAAAGAACTTTTGTAACACTAAAAACATATTTCTATCCTATATAATGATTCTGGGTTATTCTTAACCTATTAATAATAGTTTTAAAAGTTCCACCCCAACATACCAAACCATACTGTAATTGAGAGTGTATGAGAGCATAATACAATGTTTTCATTAGCTGCTCATCGCAGATGCTTCTCAGAAAGCATAACACCGGTCGTTAACCGGTTCAACATAATGTCATCGAATTCCCTTCTAGCTGTTCACCCTGTTGTCAATATCCGTAGTAACAGACGTCTTCAGGGTGATTGACAACATTCAATTACAATTTTTGTTTGATAAGAATATCAACAGGAAAATAACTCAGTTTTTATCAAATAGGAGCAAACATGACTCAATTACAAAATCAGATGCTGTGGAAAAAAATAGACTAGACAACAAATATAAGGAATAATTTCAAAAGCCAAAGCTGTATAGTGATGTCCACGTTAAAATGGCAGTAGACAAACTAGATAGGAAAACAGCGTTGCAGATTTTCTGCCTTCCATGAAAGATAGCTGATACCGGCATATCTGATGTAATATTAACTGTTCATTCTTGTTAAAAATAATGAATTATATTTCACTCATCGAGAAATTATATTTATCATTGATTTAATAATACATTTTTGTAATTGGATAATAATTTGTTCATTATAGTCTACATTGTTTAAACGATCTGGCAACGTTACAGAGCTAGAAAAGGATAGTGCTATCTGATCTGTCGAATGATAGACAAGTATAGCAACACCAATGTTAATCAAATACTGCCATTATAACGTGGACCTCACTATTATAGGAAGATGATACAAAGATGATACGAAGATTATAAAAAGATGATACAAGGATGATAGACAAGGATAACAATATGTGGGGATAACCAATATATAACAATATATGAAAGGATAATAATGTTAAGGCTGTGCAAAGGCTAAACACAAACTTTCTACTGGTGATATTTTTCAACGTTTTTCGATTTCTATATCATCAAGCTATCAAAATGAAAAAGTTTTCTCAGGAAAACATTTTTTTCGATCATTACTTTTTGAGATATGAGCGCCTAAATTTCAAATTTTTTGGACAGAACATTTCAAATTCGGTAAGAGATGAATCCATGAGATTCAGAGGATAATTTCTTCATAGTATTGTTGATTTAATAGAATGAAAATGTTTCGAAAATATTAATTTTTGAGAATGTTATTCAATTTACTAAAAATGACCAAAAATAACTCAAAAGAAGTTATTTTTGGTAAATTGAAAAACTTTATCAAATATTGATATTTTCAGGAAATTTTTGTTTCATTCAATCATTAATACCATGGAAAATTTATCCACTAAATCTCATGGATTTATTACTTACTGAATTTGAAATGTTCTGTCCCAAAGATTTGAAATTTAGGCGCTCATATCTCAAAAAGTAATGATCGAAAAAATTATGTTTTCCTGAGAAAACTTTTTCATTTTGATAGCTTGATGATATAGAAATCGAAAAACGTTGAAAAATATCACCAGTAGAAAGTTTATTTTTAGCGTTTGCCCAGCCTTGAAGAGTACTATATCATAGAGAAAAGATAGCATAAGAAGATATCCCGTATTTTGTAGAATTCATTCAAAGTTTGGAAGTTTTGTATCAAATTATGGTGTTGTGTATCAAGTTGAGATGATACTGCCATTACAACATGGACCCACCATTAGAAAAAAATGACAGTCTAGTTAATAAATAGAAAAAGACATGTAGGAATTTCAAAAGCTGAAAAAATACTGAAAAATACCTTTGCTGAATCGAAGTTCTTGACAGGCGTATATTCGGGACACTTTCCAAATCCAGGTCTTTGACATTGTGTGTTGGACACAAAAAATATGCACAATAGAATTAGAACGCTCAGTAACCTCGTAGCACTGCTGGATATTGAATACATTTTTGGTGACAATCTATTAGAATACAAGCCACTGTCTACACGTCACAATCTATAAGAATAATAAACACTGTTCACTCGGTTGAAATCTATCAGAATACTATACACTCCCTACCTGGTCACTATCTATCAAAATACCACACTGTTTTTACACTAAAATACCTTCCGTTTCATTACACTGAATTGGTCTATAGTGAGGAACACGTTATAATGGCAGTGGAGAAAGATAGAGGAACATTTAACCCTAAGTATAATGGAAGTGGAAAAGATAGGAGAACATTCAACTCATTACTACAGTGGAGTGTTTGAATTGGTTTCCATTCTAAATTCAAAACTTTTTATAATTATTTTAGAACCAAAAGAATATTGTGATTGAAGTGCTGACGAAACAAAACCTAATTTTCAATCTGGAAATGGGATAGTAATATAAGAGCTATATAAGCCTGTTTTTCAATTTCCAACCAGGTTATGATTAAGATGTGTTTTTGTATTTGTTGAAATTAATAAATAAAGAGCGTCACTGATTCTCTCTACCTTGCCTCTGTCTTCTATGGAGGAAAGCTGATACCAGTATATCTGATGTGATACTAACTGTTCATTCTTGTTTAAAATAATCAATTATAATTTATTTGCCAGGAAAAAATATTTTTCAATGATCGAATTATGGATTTTCATAATTGAGATTGAATATTCTGTTAATCAATTTATCTTCTACATTGTTGAAAAGCATCACGTCAAGAAAATATATTTTTCAATGATTAAATAATGAATTTCTATGATTGATATTGAATATTTTATTAAGGAATTATGATTCTACATTGTTAAAAAACGATCTGGCAAGTTGCGGAACTAGAGAAGAATAACGCTATCTGCTTTGTCGAATGATAGACAGGGATAGCAACACCAATGTTAATCAAATACTGTCATTATAACGTGAACTTCACTATAGAGACTAAACCGGTACCTTTAACAAACAATTATCTTCTACTAATAAAATTATCTTCTACATTGTTGAAAAACATCTCGTCAATATTTTTCAATGATTGGATAATGAATTTCTATGATTGATTTTATTGAGGAATGAATTATGATTCTACATTAGTAAAAAACGATCTGGCAACATAGTAGAGCTAGAAAAGGATAACCCTATCTGTTTTGTCGAATGATAGACAAGAATATCAACACCAATATTAATAAAAAAAACTGTCTTTATAACGTGGACTTCACTATAGAGACTAGACCGGTACCTTAAACATACAATTCACCACTAGAATTCCGTCTACACACTTCACTCATGAAGATTCAATGATCACTGAACGGAAGAATGCTAGATGTCCGCGCCACTTCAAATGAAATGATTAAAGGAGACAGTGTTACCAACAGTTCTGGAAGAAATTTACCTTTCTAACTGGATGGGGAAATTTGTGGGGAATGTTGGTAGTTGGACGGTGACTGGTTTCCCACCAGTGATAACTGATAAGGACCGTCTTCAGACGTCGCCTCTGTAGTGTGTAGTCCTTGTGAAATTTGAGAAATAATAAAAAATTATAAATGTTTCAGGGAAATTATTCAACAAAAATTGAATACCTTGACCTTCTGAACCGTCCAGACTCCAAGAGTCCCTCAAAACGTTGAAATTTCGGTCCCTCATTCAGTTTTTTTGCAATTTTCGATGAATCTAACAGAAGGCCAGGAAAATAATCCAACTAATCTCAGTTAATTGAAATCAAGGTCCATAGAAAGAGGTCTCGACACGCCGTCATTTTGCTGCTTTTTGGAAAGTTTGTTTACTTGCTATTTACCTAAGTTGATGATGAACAGCTACCGTAACGTTTTATTGACCGAGCGAAGTGAGGTCTAAGATTCAAGTCGACGGTTTGGCATTTCTCTTGATGTTTAAATGTTTGAATGTTTATATGTTGCGCATTTGCGGCGAAACGCGGTAATAGATTTTCATGAAATTCGACAGGTATGTTCCTTTCTTAATTGCGCGTCGACGTATATACAAGGTTTTTGGAAATTTGGCATTTCAAGGATAATATAAAAGGAAAAAGGAGCCTCCTTCATACGCCAATATTAGAGTGAAAAACAGACTCTAGAATTATTCATCATAAATCAGCTGACAAGTGATTACACAGATGTGTGAAGAAGCCAGTCTATAGCTGTATTTCCTCAAGGTCTATAGTTTCTATCTGGTACTTGTGGATGAGAATACTGCGTGAGGTCTACTGTTCACAGAACTACTAGTTAGTAATGATATAGTTCAGTAGAATACTATTGTATTTATTGTGTAATATATTGTGTTATAATGATATATATGGAATAGATATTATTTTGTGTCTCACTCCAGAATCAACATTGGTGTCATCCTCTATCTATAGACCTTGACTGAAATAATTTTCAACATATTACATGATTATACAGGCTACCGTAGTTTGAACCAGATCAAGAAGTTATCATATTTATTCAATTCGTAATGATTGAGTGAGTAAATATATTGTAACAGGGCCCACATACTCGTTCATAATCTATTATGGTAGGAACATTATTGAAGGGGTAGAAATCAATACTGAAAGCATGCTTTCTAGTTTGTAGATTCATACAAGGCTTGTCACTTATTAAAATCTACTGGAACAAACTTCCAATTGAATGAATTAGATACATCTCAAACTGTAATTCTTTATTCCTCTTAGAAATGTTATTACTTTGAAAGTTACAGAGAGCAGTGAGCTGCTACAAAAAAGCGAAGGATGAGTTCATGAATGTTCTAAAAAAACTTTAAAATGAGTATCCAGTATTATAGTAGTTCATAGTTGATATTATTGATAGAAAAATAAACGACCTAATTCACAGCATGTGAATTTGTTTGTCGTTGCTCATGATATTAACTGTTTCCTGAGTAGAAAATTTTTTATACTCAATCAACTTATTATGAATTCTCTAATGTATTACAATTATTATTAATTACCAATTTTACATACTTGGAATTGAATGTTACTTTATTGAAAGCACTTGAAATAACAATTACTTCAATTTTTCAATTCAATAAAGTAATCAAATATGAATCAATAAAATGTTAATGATCTTTCTTTCCACCCATACACATTTCATTTCTCATAGATTCAGCCTTTAGCTAATGAATGAAGCTGGATTCCTACATAAAAAAAGAATCAAAAACCTACTTTTCACCTGCATATCAGTATCACTCTAGGTGTATGGTACGATAAAAATATATAATATTACAATGTAAATAGAAATACAAATCTCACTATCTCATTATTATTGTGATAAAATAATTCAAAGAGGGTACTGGGATCTGTATTTCTATTTATAGTAGCCCTAAACAGAAAAGATACAATATACCATGAGTTATAAATGAACTAACCTATTCCAATTTAGCCCGACCGAGCGAGTATGGATATATTCATTTTAGTTCATTCTTTCCAATTCCATTCATTTTTCAAATTTATTTTAATAGAATAGTTCATTTTACAGTATGGGTAATTCTATTAATAGTCTTATTAGATTTCATTACAATAATATTCTCACTGTACTGCATACTTCACTGATACACTGATAATGATGTGAGAATCAAGCTTAACGCTAGTGTGATATGGAGAGTGTATTACATCACTAATGCAGTAGGCTACAATGCTGCTCTACATATGTACATAGTATGTAATTCTTCAATGGCTATTGAGCCATTACTATTACTATTTTACTGAGATGTTCTATGAAATAGTGTACTGTGTGGCGCACATTTTCTGAAATATCTCGATAAACATAAAAGTAATGATATTGAAATCGGTTGCATTCGACTCCAAAACAAGTTTTACATAAGATTTGACTGTCAAATAATAATTTTGACCGTTTTAGAACATAATGGTGCAAACACAATATCATTCAGTCGATGTTTATTGCCATATTATAGTAATAAATTGGGATATTCCATAAAATCTACTGAATTATTGTACACATATATATTACCGTACCGTACCTACATTATTGGACAATATTATTTTCTCACAAAGAAAGACAGTTTACATCTGAAGAGATTTTATTATGCAGGTTGTAGGCTAATCTTTTTTTCTAGCTTTTTTCATCTTTATAAATTACATTAATTGATTTCAAATTATCTAATTTAACCAATGTGTTTAGAAAATACAAGAGATAGAACTCTGAAGCGTGAAAATTCATTTCAATTATCCCTCCTTGAATACTGCCTCACTATTTCTCTTTTCTAATTGGTCGAGATCTCAGTTTAGCATTACGTCATACAAAATCAACCAATCGTAATCATCTATTTCATCTCAACTGTTTTGCATCACACCTTACACACAGATCACAGATGTTCATGTTCAATATAACCTCAAATATTTTTTTATCGTTCTAGATGTGTTGCGCTTGAAAATATCTCCTTTCTTTTTATCTTCTCATTCAGCTATCCATTTATTTTGAGCGAAACTTTGCACTTTTTGACTAAATATATCCGTAAATGAAGATAAACGAGAAAAATTTGGCAGCATACGCAGTTTCTGCGACTCCAGTGGATCGAGAAGGATGGCTTGTCAAACGGGGAGATGTCAATAAAACGTTTCAAAAAAGATGGTTTATCCTAAAAGGAAATTTGTTATTCTATTTCGAAAAACGGTATGATAAAGAACCTGTTGGTGTTGTCATATTGGAAGGCTGTACTATAGGTAAGTTGTACATTTGATGATTTAGTTTTCAAGTTGTAGTGTAAGGTAGCTGTAATGTTCTTTGTTTGTAAAGTAATTGACTGAATCAATGAAATAAACTTATTACAGCCCAATATATAAGTCAGAGTGATATTCAGTTTAATTTTTCTTTATAGAAGTGGTCACTCAATTCAAACAAAATCAACTTCCTTGAAGTGCACGGTTTGTTTGTATTTTTAGGTTATGATATTAAGTTTAGCTACAGTCCTCAATCATTATCTTTTCAAGTATTTTGTGAATATACAACAAAATATTTATGGTTCAAAATTTGTAAATTCATTAACTTACTTGAAAACCCTTGCTCAGTTATTACAATACACCTTTGGAACAAGGAAAGGCTAAAGTCGAGACTGAGAGCCCCCATACCTGTGATCAAATTCTTGTTGCAATAGATTCAGTATGTTATTTTGGTCACAAAAATTATCACCAATATTGCAGTTTTATTCATTAAAACAATTAGGGGAGTCCGATCTCACTATTCATCAAACCTGCAATCAATGTAGAAGTCAATCTGAAACAATTCAATAAAGTTAGGCCTATGCAGTATTTATAGTGAGGTCCACGTTATAATGACAGTATTTGATCAACTTTGGTTTTGCTATCGATGTCTATCATTCGACAAAGCCGGTGGTACTATCCTTTTCTAGGTCCACAACGATACCAATTATGTTTATGACAGTAAAGGAATATAATTAGTTAATGCAGAGAATCGGAATCGCTATTCTCCTATCTTTATCCACTGCCATTATAACGTGGACCTCACTAGAGGTACATGTTGTTCCTAGTCCACATATTGGCCCAGCCTGGTAAGCTTAGCCGAATTGATCTTGCCATTCAAACTGCGTGCTCAATCAAGGCCAGCTGTACCCAACGTTGGCATGTGCTTGCTACATAGAGCGCCGCATTCAAAATGGTAGTTGAAAATGTTGACTAGAAGGAACACAATAAGAATCATAAATACAATAACAAAGTAACGCAATTACAATTGTAAAAATGCACAGAAAATCAACTCAATTACACAGAGTACGAGAGCAGACCACTGAACAGCACGCATTGGTTGACTAGTGTGGAAGGGTGGTTTGCCAGCGCTGGCCTCCATTGGTCAACGCTAGGCTGGCCTAAGCTCGGAAATAATCGGGGCGATGGCCAACACAGGCCAGCGTTGGCAAACCACCCATCCACACATTGGCGCTGGCCGACATTGGGCCAATATGTAGATGCTGCATTGGCCCAATGTCGGCCAATGTGTGTATGCGAGGTTTGCTGACCTTCATTCAGCACTGGTCACTTTGCAGTCTGGGCTATCAATTAATCAACAAAATATATCATTTCAATCAGGTAAATCTATGATTAAATTACTGAAAAATATATTTTCTTCATGAATAAAAATATAATTGAATATCTTGAACAAGAATGAACAGTTGATATTACATCACATATACCTGTATCAGCTATCCTCTATAGAGGGTATAGTGAGGTCCACGTTATAACGGCAGTGTTTGATAAACAATGATATTGCTATTCGTGTCTATCATTCAACAAAGCGGATAACGCTATCTCTTTCTCGATTTGCTCTGTTGCCAGATCGTCTTTCAACAATGTACTAGAATTAATAATTAAGTAACAAAATAGTTCTTCTTAATTATGTAAATATATTGTTCAAAAATATAATTTTTCGCTTATATTTGATTATTTTAAACGAGAATGAACAGTTAATATTACATCAATAAACCTGTATCAGCTACCGTCTATAGAAGGCATTGATTGACTAGACCGAGGATCGACATCGTTATTCTCCTATCTTTCTCCACTGCAACTATAACGTGACCCTCACTATAATAAAAAAAAAACAAGATTCAAGTATAAAAACGTTTTTCTCATAGTATTATAAATTGATTTCTTCTTCAGAATTGGCGGAAGATGAAGAACAGTTCTGTTTCAAGATTGTATTCCATGGGCCTGGAAACAGGAGTTACGTTTTGGGAGCGGACTCCCAGGAGTCTATGGAACAGTGGATGAAAGCCCTAGCTTGTGCAAGCTATGATTATATGAAGTTGATAGTCGCTGAGCTTCAGAGGCAGCTTGATGAGATGGAAGGTTAGTTTCTGTTGATTACCAAGAAATGCGATTAATTAATTACTACTTACGAGCTAAATCTTCAGGAGACTCAGCTATATCATGGAGAAAATGTATAATAAGAGGGGTATATTTTGGTAGAGAGTTACTGGGAATGATATTTTTAAAATTCTTTCCAAAGAATAGACATTGATATGTCCAAAGCTCCGCCAATTTATGTAGATGCATTACATATTATCTTGTATAATTATTCCAAATTTTTTCATATCATTGTACAGTTCAATAATTATTTTCTTAGTTTATGTTATGTAAATTCATCTAAAACTTTGCTGTATTGTAAGCTATTGTATAAGTGTATAAGCCAGTATTATTGTAACCCACTTAAATAAAGTACTCAATCAATCAATCTCTAAGGGTTAAGTGTAAGAGAGGGCCGGCTGCGCCCTAAATTCGCCCTTCTAGGTTTTTAATGAAAGCAGCCAATCAATAAATCAATCAATCTCTAGGGATTCAGGGTTGTGTGGCAGAGAGAACCTGGAGTCCTAACTCCGCCCCAATAAAGGCAAATAATCAATCAATCTCTTTTATATTTCTCTTATATCATAGGATATATCTGATATATCCTTTGGTATAGGTCGTTTATGTTTCAAATTTCAAGTTGATTTTCGTTAACTCAAGTCGATTACTGTCCACTACTGCCTATTATAACTGTTTTTGTCTGATGAGAGTCCAAGAGAGGCACAGTAAGAGACACTACCAGCATCACATGAAAATGTTTTCATTAAGAGCAACTTACTCCTAGGACCATCGGTTTGGGTTGACTGTGAAATTTAGAATAGTTTAGTGAAATTGAAGAATGTTAAGTGACACATAACCTAGCTAAATTTGGACTGTTGTATAAATTAGAATTGGAACCGTTTTGGGCTTATAAGCCTGTGGTACTTTTCTGTAAGTTGTGTAATTCTGAACTATCAAATAAGTAAATTTAGTACATGAACGCCCTATACCTTGTGATATCTTCTTATGTTGTCTCTTCCCTATGGTTATTAGGTACTGTCTCTTCAGATCTGATAGCGTGTGATTTCAAGTTTAGTTCACGTCAATTAAAAATGATTAGGTTGATCAAAATCATAGTTTCTTCAAAACCGTTTGAATGATGTGAGATAGGCCTACTCATTGTAAGAATAAATAAAAACACATTCTTCATAATGAATAAGAATTGTTTGTTGAGTATAAAACTGAAAATGGCCTTATTTATTCATGATCAGGATTCTATTGAGCAGATCGTGCTACTGAAAATAATTATATATCAATAAATTATGAAATTTCATGTAGGCAACATTTGTTACATTGTTGAACCATAGAGATTGTTAACCTTCCTGCAAAACATGGTAGGTACCTACTTGGGTAAATGGAGAAAACATACATGTTTATCTATTCTTACATGGGTACCTACCCTGCAAAACATGGGTAGGTACCTACTTGGGTAAATGGAGAAAACATACAGGATTATCTATTCTTATTTTATTGTTGTAAGCCTATGCTCTTTGCTGTAGTTTACATAGCCTACAATCGATTTGGCAATGGTGGCGAGGAAGAGAAAAGAATAGAGCTGTCTGCATTGTCCAATGACATATTAAGATAGCAAAACACGGTTATTCATTTATTCTTTATTGATTAATACAATGAGTACATCATCAAATTATTAGGGAGAGAAAAAATAAGGTAACCTTGTGTTATTCCTCTCCCAAATTTAAATAAGGAATAGGAATTTTACCACCATAGTCCAAAATAGGTTGTCTTGTTGTTCACTTCACAAAAGTTCACCTGCTAATTAAATAAAGCTCGAGCTTGCTCTTTTGGGGAAGTAGTTCCTTATGTTTATTTGTATTTCCTATTGATTCATTTTATTGTTATATTTCTAAATTGTGAATTATTGTAATGCTTTTTCAAGGAATAAAAAAATAAATAAATAAATAAATGCTGACTTGATAACATGAATCTCACTATATGATTCACTATAGAGACACTAAATTTTTTTAAACTGAAATTTTATTCACAACATGTTTTACAAATGTTTTTACAATGCAATTATTAGGGAAAACAGTATCATGATGGAAAAAAGAAAAAACTTCAATAGCTTAACAGCTGTGGTTGAAGTTCAACAATATATATTGTATATAATAATATGAACGAATAATAATACCGGGTGATTACAAATGAAATAGACAGTTTGAATAGCTTGTAGAGAATTTATTATTTAAAAGTTTAGATCATTACTTACATGATTACATAGAAGAATTCTTGAAGTTTTTATTGAAAATTTACAGTTGTTCAATGTGTGCACCATTTGCAACACGACAGATATCAACACGGTAGTCAAATTCTGACCACACACGACTAAGCATCTCAAGGTTAACTGTAGCAAGAGCATTTGTGATTCGTTGTTCAAGATCATCGATATCAACAGGAAGCGGTGGTACGAAAACTCTGTCTTTTACATATCCCCACAAGAAAAAGTCGCAGGGCGTTAGGTCCGGACTACGAGGTGGCCACGGCTGAAACACAACGTTTTCCTCACTTGCACGGCCGATCCATCGTCTAGGAAGATGTTCATCCAGATACCCTCTGACGTCTGAGTACCAGTGAGGCGGAGCTCCATCTTGTAAAAAAATGAAGTTACAACTATCTTCATGGAGTTGAGGCATTAACCATTCGGTTAAGATGTCCAGATAAATTCTTCCGGTTACTGATGGTTCTTGGAAGAAGACAGGCCCGTAAACCTTTTCACAAGATAAAGCGCAAAACACGTTCACTTTAGGAGAATCGCGTATATGCTGTACAGTCTCTCTTGGGTTTTCTGTTCCCCATACTCGTACATTATGTCTGTTAACCTTTCCACTAATGTGAAAAGTGCATTCATCACTGAAATTAGGCGATTAAACAATGTGTCGTCATTTTCAAGACAATGTTGCATCTCTTGACAAAAATTTTTACGTACAACTTTATCATTGTCATTTAAACTTTGTACTAACTGCAATTTATAAGGTGTCATTTTCAAACGTTTCCGCAGAATCTTCCACACAGTAGGTTGAGGAATTTGCAATTCTAAACTCGCTGATCCAGTCGATTTTCCTGGACTTCGTACAAAAACATCACGAACACTATCAATTTTTTCTTCTGTAACTGAAGGTCTTCCAGTACTCTTCTTCTTACACACACATCCACTGCTTTCAAAACGTTCATACCAGTCATAAATTGATTGCCTTGTTGGTGGTGGTTTACCGTATTTTGTTCTGAAATGACGCTGCACAACAGTAACAGAGTTTGTTTCAGCTAATTCAAGAACACAATAAGCTTTCTCCACTTGAGTAGCGGCCATATTGCTAAACTAAACTGGCTGTTGTAACACGGAGCAGCCAACAATAGCCAGCAACAGTTCTACCAACATAAACTTTAAGAAATTCCCTACAAACCTATATCACTTACTATGTTGAAATACACCAGTTTAATTTTGTACAGGCTATTGAAGTTGTCTATTTCATTTGTAATCACCCGGTATATTATAAACATATTTATAAACGTATTATAAACGTATTTGACCATCTTTGAAGGTACTGTATTAACCTTTGAAAGTATTGTATTAACCTTTGAAGGTACTGTATTGACCTTTGAAGGTACTGTATTGACCTTTCAAGGTAGTGTATTGACCAAGGTCTATAAATACAGGTCATGACACTCGTGTTCCTTATGGAGCAGCCATTATGTGGGGTCTTCATGGCGGTACATTTGAAATATTCCAATCTGCTCATAACAAAATCATGAATTATGCTTTTTAAAAACAATATTCTGGTTCAGATAATATGTAAATTCAGGTTTTTGATTATTTAATAATGAAATTTCAATAATTCATTTTTTTATTATTTAAAATTGTTCTTATTCTTGTAACTTGTTATGATTCATAAGGCATTGGAACAAAAGGCAAACCTCAAAAAGAGTTTGAAGTGCCCAATCTAAAAATCAACAATTCAGTTCCTAGTTGGAATCTAAATATTATTATTCTGTGGGAAGAATTTATTTTACAATTCAAAGCCAAGCAATATTCCTTGAACAATATAACAAAATAACTTATCATATTGTTCAATCTATAATGATAACAGCTGATAAATTTGAAAATTGGTGAACTACAACCCCATAAAATGGCGATTCTGCAATGCATCACGGGATTGTGTCATGTCCTGTATTTATAGACCTTGGTATTGACCACTGAAGGCACTGTATTAACTTTTTATAATTCATGAAAATCTCGTTTTTATAGAGAACGTTCCGGCACCAGCGCGCACCGGTGCTAGTGACCCGAAGATCGATGGCACCACCTCGCCTCAACCGCCTCCCAGAACGCGACACAACCCGTTCAACCGGCCGGCACATCCCAACTTGACACATTCCTCCAGTCACAACCCGTTCAACCGGCCGGCGCATCCCACCTTGACGCAGTCTTCCAACCATAATCGGTCACACAGTGTCAGGTCGGCCCCTCCCCGTCCTGATGTCGCATCTAGGGCTATTGAGAACTCGACGTCAAGACACAAGTGAGTATTCGTTGTATCTACAGTGAGGTCCACGTTATAACGGCAGTGTTTAATTAGCAGTTGTATTGCTATCCTTGTCTATCATTCAACAAAGCGGATAGCGCTATCTCTTTCTCGCTTTGCTCGGTTGCCAGATCGTTTTTAACGATGTTGAAATGTAATTTATTAACAAAATATTTAATCATTCATTATGAAATCATTGAAAAATATAATTTCTTGCTTAATAAAATAAATTTGATTATTTTAAACGAGATTGAACAGTTAATATTACATTAATAAACCTGTATGAACTACCGTCTATAGAACGCATTGACAAGACAGAGGATCGGCAACGTTGTTCTCGTATCTTTGTCCACTGCCATTATAACGTGGACCTCACGATACCAGCTTCTATCTAACTCCTATGTACAATCTTGTTCAGTATGCAACCACCAAACATGCAGAAGACACATTATAGGAAATTTCTGAAACCAATTAATGTATGTAATATTGTAAAATGTCTAATATTATCTGTGTTAACTGTAGTAGTTTTAGTTTTTTGGGGGAAATAAACATTTATTTATTTAGTATTGTATATTTGGGAGTAATGCCTTCTTCAGTACTATACTTGCCCTCCTATATTTTGTATATTTTCAATGAATAAACCATTTTCATATATTTGAATCAATGTCTACTACACAGAAAGTTTACATATTCTATTGTTTTTACAGAGTCACATTCAAAGAACTGCACACAGCTTACGGCCGACCCATACTGACTGACCGAAACGAATGGCGGCATAGAAACAAACTGGAACTGGAACGAAAACAACAGCCTCTCATTTCGCTGTGATTGCGACAAGCTGTCACCCCGACAACCTGTCATCTCTCAGTAATACATCAATCGCGACAAGGTGTCATCCCGACAACCTGTCACCTTGTAAAAATCCAACAAGATATCACTCTGATATCCATTCTCTTCTGTGTTTCAACCATTGGCGACAATTATTTGTCACCTCTTAAGGTGCCGCGAACATGAGCAATTCACTTTTAATCAGCTGATGCCAAGCTTTTTATATCTGTATCTTACCGTTTCTGTAAAAATACAGATATAGTCAGCTGATTAAAAGTGAATTGCTCATGTTCGCGGCGCGTATATCTGTACGCACCTTTAGAAATTTATCAATGCATTACACAAGATGTTGCTTCAGCAGCTTGACACCTCCTTAGCTACAGGTGATAGGTTGTCGTCATTCTTCGCGACAAAGTATCACCTTCATCTCTTGCGTCAAGACAAGTTTTCGATACCATCACGATAAAGTATCACCTCTTTTGTTCGCGGAAAGGTTTCACATCCTTATAACGGTGACAGGCTGTGGTTGTTTTTCTAACCCATTAACCTTGTAAATCAGTTTTAGAAGGTGATAGTTTGTTTGAGTGACAGGTTGTCGAGGTGACACCTGGACGGCGACCCATCTTCCTTCTGTGATTGGATACAGCAGCAAAGTCAACCGCAAGTACAACTTAATTCAAGTCGACTTACATCAAATAATTTCTGGACTTTTTCCTCTCTAAGGCAACTTTAGATTGAGATCCATCTTCTGTCTTATCTGTTGAGAATACTGTTTACAACTCTTGAAATCTAAACATGTGTTGTCGAGGTGACACCTGGACGGCGACCCATCTTCCTTCTGTGATTGGATACAGCAGCAAAGTCAACCGCAAGTACAACTTACAACAACTTTATTCAAGTTACATCAAATACTTTCTGGACTTTTTCCTCTCTCAGGCAACTTGAGATTGAGATCTATGTTCTGTCTTCACTGATGAGCCTTATCCGTTGAGAATACTGTGTACAACTTTTGAAATCTAATCATGTGTGGCCAAGTAATTGGAGAAATTATAGTAGCAATCATCAATACTGACAAATACTGTGTTTCAATCCTGAATAAGTAAACAATAATCAAGTTTGGGGTTGAGTAGAGAAGTAAGCCTATATTCATATATTCTCATATTCAATTTTTCTCATATTCAATTTTATTTATTTCAATTTATTAAAAACACACAAAACAAGACAAAACAAAATTACAAAGAAATAGTCTATAGTGAGATTCTATCTAAACTGTAAGTAGTAAACATTGTGTGAATGGGTCGTGTAATGCCAAGTAATTGAAGAAAATTATATAGTCAGTCCTCAATACAAATACTGCGTTTCAATCCTGAATAAGTAAACGGTAGTCAAATTTGGGGTTGAGTAGAGTCGTAAGGCTGTAGTGTGATTCTCTCTAAACTTTATGTATTGTTCGAATGGGAAGCCTTGATAATGTTTAACATAGGCTTTATGACGTATTCTCATGGCTTTTATTGGTAGAGAGATCCTTTCGGATGTTGTGCCGTAATACCATAGAGAAACAATAGCGTAAGTAGATATCCCATGGTATAGGGCGTTTATGTCGCAACTTTTACTGTTATCTCAAGCCGATAGTCCACGTAGTTCTTTCCCGTGAAGCTTTATGTTGCTGCTAGTCTCTTATAGTGTGCCTTTCATACACTCTTACCCGGTCAAAACAGTAAAAATCGACAACAGTCGACAGTAATCGGCTTGAGATAACAGTAAAAGTTGCGACATAAACGCCCTATACCATGGGATATCTACTTACGCTATTGTAATACCAAGCAAAGGCACTTCTTATAAATGAACAACTCAAAAGTTATATTTCAAATATTTCTTCTATGTTTGGTTTTAAAGCATATAAATTAAAAAATCTACTTTGTTAAAATACTTGAAGACTGAACATTTTGTGAAGTGAACAACTGCAAGACTTAACTTATTTTTCGCCACACTGCACAGAAAGCAGCTGTTTTCCAGTCCCTACATAGATCTGAAAGGCATTGTTTGCAGACGACTCTCGTCTGACGTCAGAACAGGTTTCTTTCCTGCCTTTCCGGCCGGAAAGAGTACCAGCCGCTAACATGGAACTAAGAAAGGTGATCAAAAAACTGCTGATCAAAAATAATTAAAACATTTATAATAATATCATCTTATTGTCATTTGAAAGAATAAACTCAACCTCCCACATAATTGAACATAATCTTTTAAGTTATTTAGACAAATCAGAATAAAAAATAAAAATACTTGGACAATTTCCTGATATTCAGATTAACTCAGATTTGCTAGAGCTATCACCTTCCACTTCTGCTTTCGGAAGTGCTTAGTAAACAACTATTCTCATATATATTGTTTATTTTTGTGTGTGGCGAAAAATAGCGTTCGCACCACGGGCAAAAATGTTTTTCCGGCTCTCAATCTATTATAGTCCTTGGCCTACGGCCTCGGACTTGAAAACCGATTTCGAGCCGGAAAAGTCTCATTTTCTGCTCTAGGTGCGAAATATACTACTGGACTATGTGTAACCTTATCTAAATTAGGGAGAGGAATAGCACGAGGTTACCTTATTTTTTCTCTCCCTATCATTTTAATGATGTAGGCCTACTTATTGTATGAATAAATGAAGAATAAAGAATATTGGTTTCAAGGTTAGTCACTAGAAATTTTACTCCCATCTCCTTATTAGGATTTTTCATTTTATTAAGTCCGGAATCAACGTTGATGATCATGATGATGATGATGATTATGATCATGATGATGATGATTATGATGATGAGGAATGCTGACAGTTTAAATGAAATCTCACTCTAATGTACTCTATTAAAGAATTGTATTCACTAAAGAATTCACTCATGAAATATACCAAAAATAATTCAATTCAAATTATACTTTTTTTCGTGATGCAATCCTCCCTCTACTCAACAATCCCACAGTATTATATGCAATTATTTACTCTGCTGCCTTGTCCAGTGATAGAACATTATTTTTATAGTAACTCCAGGCTGCTGTAAGGCAAAATATGTTTCTACCAGAAGATTCAGCTTTTAACGGTAATTTCTTTGTAAATAATGTTTGTGTGAAGTGATAATTATTTATTAATCATCTATGATATTCGATCATCATTCATAGTGTTGCCTTCTTTGTTTTCAAGTCTTAGGCCCGGTTGCACAAAACCGGTTAAATTTTAACAGTGATTAATTTAACGAGAACCAATCAGAGTAGGAGTTTTAGAAGAGCCGGTTTCCCTGTTTGGTTCTCGTGAAATTAATCATGGTTAAAATTTAATCGGCTTTTGTGCAACCGGGCCTTAGTTTTTCTATAAATTGTCTCTTTAGAGCTTAGTTGCACAAAAGCCTGTTGAATGTTAATCATGATTAAAATCCAGGAGAAACAATTGGAGAAGGCCTTTTAGAAGAGACGGCTTCCCTTATTGGTTCTCGTGAAATTAATCATGGTTAAAATTTAATCGGCTTTTTGTGTGACCGGGCCTTATTTTTTAGTAATTGTCTCTTTAGAGCCCAGTTGCACAAAATCCTATCAAATTTTAACGATGAATAAATTCCAGGAGAACCAATTAGAGAAGGTTTTATTGAAAATAAGGCTTCTCTGATTGGTTTTCGTGGCATTCAATCGGGGTTAGAAGTTAACAGACTTTTGTGCAACCGGGCCTTAGTTTTTCTATAAATTGTCTCTTCAGAGCCCAGTTGCACAAAATCCTGTCAAATTTTAACGATGAATAAATTCCAGGAGAACCAATTATAGAAAGTTTTATTGAAAATAGGGCTTCTCTGATTGGTTTTCGTGGCATTCAATCGGGGTTAGAAGTCAACAGACTTTTGTGCAACTGGGTGATAGTCACAGTATCGTTCATGAATATGGATTAGCGCCTTTATCAATAATTTTATATTGGTAAATAATTGTTTAATATAATCTGTGTGATAGATAAATGTATCATTCTATCAACAGTATTTGGATACTATTCTCTTCTGTGTATTCATCAGAAAAATCATTCATAGATTTGAGTAGGTCTAACATACTATTATTGATCCTTTCAGAACTGAGATGTATTAGCACAGTATTTTGTTGAAACTTGAAAATAGTTTGTTAATCATAACAGCTTAAAGCCGTGTTCACACTGAACAAATGTTCGACAAACATGTTTGTTGAAACAGTTTGGGCAAATTTTATTATGTTTGACAAACAATGTTTGCCCGTGGCCAGTGTGGACGCGTCACCAAACAAAATATTTACAGCAAACACTGAAAATGATTGGAAAAACAGTAATTTTCTGTTTGACAAACAATGATTGTCCAAACTTTTTAAAATGTTTGTCCCTGAGCCCCTCAACAAACAAGTTTGCCGAACATGTATGTCGAACACCTGTTGAGTGTGGACCCGGCTTAACTTTTGATGATACGGTCTTTCAATAGATGATTCAAGGACCATATAGTATACAGTTATTTGAAAAATAACAAAATAATCATCTTCCACAAGCTGAAACCCTTCATCACTAAGAAAAACTGCTTGAAATAGTGTATTCTTGATTATAAGGGAAGTGAAATTAATATTGACTGTAATTGAAATAAGTATTCATCAACCTTTGATTTGCAGCTAATAATAATATAATAACTCAATTTACTAGGAAGGCAAATATGTGACAGGTTAATTCTCAAGAGACAATAAATTTCAACTGTTTCAAATTACTTCTTATTAATTTTTTAATAATGGTCAACTTCCTCAAAGAAACAAATTCTATAAGAATCAGTAATATCTCTGAAAACTGGATTTTTCATATCAACTAGAAATGGGGCGTATAATTAAATCAACTAATTGCAGTAATTCGTTTTGAACTATTTTGTCGACACTATAGTCTGATTTTTGAATAATCGTTATCAAAAACTAGTACTCACAGTTCTAAACTAGTACTCACAGTTCTAAACTAGTACTCACAGTTCTAAACTAGTACTCACAGTTCTAAACTAGTACTCACAGTTCTAAACTAGTACTCACAGTTCTAAACTAGTACTCACAGTTCTAAACTAGTACTCACAGTTCTAAACTAGTACTCACAGTTCTAAACTAGTACTCGAGCGCTTTCGGATTTGTTAAAACCATTTTCAAGCGCTCCACATGTGAGTACTAGTTTTTAATAGCGATTATTCAAATATCAAACTTTACTGTCGACAAAATAGTTCAAAACGAATTATTAACTTGCAGTTCGTCATGTATAGTGAAATAGATGAATAATTGCAGTAAATTAAATTTTTAAATAAATTTTATCCTTGTGTCCATCAATTTCTATTGATACCAACTACCAAGTGTATTCGAGCTATTATTCATTATCATTATATCGTTATCATATTTATTATTCATTAGCTTCTATTATTTACTATCACTAATTAAACTATTGATTTTTGTAACTATTTTGTGTATTATTAAAATTTTGAATTCATTTATTGGCTTCCAAGATGAGTAGGCTATTATAAGAATTACAGTATATCTAAAATTTATTTTTCCATATTTATTACAGTTATTATATGACTTGACAGTAGGCCTACATAGAAGGATAAATAGAAAGTTTCTAAATGGAAATTCATGTATATGATTCAAATTGTTTTTTCATATGTATTCAATAATTGAAAAATAAATCTGAACTGGTCTAGGTCTGGGAACTTTGAAATGTATGCGAACTCATCCACAGCTTGAAATTTTCTTCGATTCTGTTGATCCAATTTTGCATTTATTCATTGAATTTCCCCCATTAAATTGGATATGAAATCCTGGCATTTTCACCATATTTATTATGAACTCTGCTAGTCAATCAATACCGTCATTATCTATGAATTATTGTTAACTTCTGTATTCGACAGAACCAAACATTGTTGAATATTTATTTAATCTTATCAATCCATTCAACAAGAATTGAAGCTGTTAAATTATTATTTATGTAAACAAAATATATCACTATGTAATCCAGTTTATATAGAATTCAGAATAGTGATACAGTAAAGTAGTTAGTTGAGAAAGCTATTTTTCTATAAATTAAATTCTAAGTAGCATAGACTAAATAGTATGTTAAGGTATTAGTTATTAAGAGTAGATCAATACTTGCGCCTTATCTTGTTTGAGATGTGTAGCTTTAGAGTTTTGCTCTTGTAGATTTACATTAATTATAACTGAGAAGCATAACGTTATTATGAAAAATTTGGAAATTGAAGTGTGTTTTGTTTTACTGAGACACTAACTTACTGTATTCTAAATTCTTTACTTATTATAAATTCATGGAGAATTTAATAAATTCATTTATAAAAACGACTTACCCAAAATATCAGATCTCCAGAATGAGTTATTGGAAGTAAAGCTTTCGAAGATTTTTTAACCTTCCGGTAGTCGCGTGTTGTATTCTGTACAACATCCAATTTTCCAAGTGTTATGTACTCTGTTCACTGTCAAAACATATTAATTAATTGTATAATTACTTTTTCGCCACACTGCACAGAAAGCAGCTGTTTTCCAGTCCCTACGTAGATCTGAAAGACCTTGTTTGCAGACGACGTCAGAAAGGGTTTCTTTTCCGGTCTAGGCCAGAAAGTTGTCTCTTTCCAGCCGCTCATGGAAGTAGTTAATAAGTCATCCTCTAGATCGGACGAGTGTCCACTTTCATCATCAGCTGAAGTCGCCATGATTTCAGTTCCAGTTTCGAATCAAACTAATTCGCTTCGCAACCAATTTTATTCAATTATTTATTGTTGATTAGTGCATTCCGAATTTTCAAAAATGCTTGAAGATGACTGTGGTATTCCAAGTGAAATTTTAAAAGAATCTGAAATCCTGACTGCAAATCTTCTACCACTAAAATCAAGAGATAGGTACGATAGTTTAACGAGTATTCTTTATTTTGTATTCGTTATTTATTTTGTCAGCAATACCTGTAGTGTGGCGAAAAATATCGTTCGCACCACGGGCAAAAATGTTTTTCCAGCTCTCAATCTTTTCTAGTCCTCGGCCTACGGCCTCGGACTTGAAAACCGATTTCGAGCTGGAAAAATCTCATTTTCTGCTCTAGGTGCGAAATATACTATTTCCATCTTCTTGGATTATTTTACGCCTATGAACATTTGGATGATTACCATTTCATAGACCAATAAGGTACATCAAGCAAAGCCATCAATTCTGTGTTATTGGTTCGTTTACAGTCCCCGTATACAGTCTTTTCCTATTTTATGCTCTGTCGCGACTAAATGGCACCTAAAGACTGAAACATTGCTCGGTTGATACTGCAACTCAGTGGAGTGATGGGGGAAAGTTTTGGAATGCATGGGTGACTCATTCACTGACACCGCCTCATTCAATAGTTTTGTGCAGAAAAAAACTGACACTGTTGTACTTTTTACAACAGCGCGACTGCCGGAAGGTTAATTATTTGTATACTTTATTTTGAGCTTGGATTTATCGTCCGAATCTCAGATACTACAAACTTTTTTATTCAAATTTACATTGGAATTTATATAATAATGTAACATTTACATTCAATATTTTCAAATGAAAATTGAACTATTTTAGCTAACGTATCTAATCATTAGATTTTGTGTTACATAGATGCCGGGTTTTTTCTTATAAGAATCGGCCTGAGGAGAAAGAGAACATGTCAAAATTTTTCATTTTTTATGGTTGAAATGAGTTGTTTACTGTGGGATACATCGATTGGAGTTGAAACAGATATCGATTGGAGTTGGACAGAGAAACAGATATCGTATTTTTGCTGTACTGGAGTGAAAGGGAACTAGTCATTACACACATGTTCCCTTTCAACGCCGAACATTCGAAAATTAGCTGTTTGTCAGTTGTGATTTTTATGCTATTGTTAGGTTACCTTTGATTCAAGCTTTGCTTTGATGTTAGATTGCTTTCGGTTAATGTTTTTATTGTAAAAGTTGAAGAGTGATAATTTATAATATCATAATGAGTAATAGGAAGTTAACAAAAAACTCAATTTTAAGGGGTGAATCTTATATAAGTGCTTATACTGGATTAAAATTGTTGTCTTAAAAGAGTTTGCACCCTAATGACAAAAACAATCTTGAAATTATCAATACTTTTATCTGTATTCAGTTTTTTCTCTCCCCTGAAAAATTCTGATTTTTGACATGGTCCCTTTCTCTTCAGACCGAATTAAGCTGTTGTTGATTTACAGTAACACTGTTACTATTGTTGATTTACAATTTGTTGAGTTACAACATACTGTTGATTTACAGTAACACAGTAAATTATTGACGGTATTGTAATGTTGTTAATATTTAAGTTACAATCCCCCTTTTCTGTGGTGAAAAATGTCTGATAAACATGTTATCAAGTGAATGTAAATGAATAAATAAGTACAATTAGTTTTGCTTCCATCATTTCCAATCCTCTGTAATTTCCAATCCACTGTTACAGAAAATTCGAGTAACTTTCCACAGTCTGATGATGACCCACACCAGGTTGAAACGATCGTCAATACCAATAGTAAGTGTATTTTCACTTTATAAGTGTTTTTAAAAATTAAAATGAACAGTTGGTAATTTTTCCTATTAAGATACTCCAAAACTTCGATATTTTATCTACATAATAACACTACCTACTTTACTCCATGGCGGTACAGCCCATCCAGGGCCTTGGCCTCCTCTAGAATGCCTCTCCACTCCTCTCTGTCGGCAGCCTTGCGTCTCCATCCCCTAACGCCTATTTTCCGAAGATCATCTTCTACATCCTCCAGTCAGCGCTTGTGTGGACCTTCTTTCAGCCTTATATTATAAAAGATACCCAACTAAATACGGTACTAGACTTGAGTCAAGTATGGGAGAGTTATTAGAAACTGCAGTTGAGCAACACTAATAATAATAATGAGCAACACTGCTGAGGTATTATAAAAATGATAATTAATTTGAATATCTTATGAAAGCTATATAAATACAAATGACTCCTTAATTCTGAAGGACTCTTTAAATTCTAAGGACTTCTAAGATTGTAGAACTAAGGACCTCTGTTTCTATCTGGGCACAGTTGTTTTTGAGGAGTCTTATTCAATGAATTTCCTCCTAATTTTTCGTTATTTGGTCAATATTCGCAGTGGCAGAAGTCCTTAGTTCTATTTATGTAGCTTTCATTAGATATTCGATTTATTCATTATTATGAGTCAAGTATTTCAGATACTTTATCTACATAGATAAGGTTGCATTAAGTGCCGGTTGCACAACAGCTGGTTAAATTTTAACCGTGATTAATTCCATGAGAACCAATCAGAGAAAGCCTGAGTAAGCCTTCTCTGATTGGTTCTCGTGAAATTAATCACGGTTAAAATTTAACCGGCTGTTGTGCAACCGGGTCTAAAATTTAGTAGAGTATCAGTAGGGTAGTGTAGGTTTAAACATGAGTTTTTGATATACTTAGGTCCAGTTGCACAGAAGCCGGTTGAGTTTTAATCATGATTGATTTCACGACAACCAATCAGTGAAATTAATTACTGTTAATTGAACACTTAATTTCAGTTCTCGTGGAATTAATCACGATTAAAATTTAACCGTCTTTTGTGCAACCGACAGTCAGTAAATTAATAATACACTCCAGAAATCAGCTTGAACTCGATTCAAATTATATTTTATCGGGTATTAACGCTCCATTGAAGATAAATAAGCCGAGCTAATTAGAATAGACTACGTGTTTCCAAATCCATTCTATTAATTTGATAATAAGCACATTGATATTTTGATGTGCTACTTTCCTAGACAAGTGAACCTTATTGTTTCAGTGTCATTGACAATAAATTTATCTATGAGGAATAATTTTGTCTCAATATTATCAGGCGGAAGTTAATTTAGGTTGAGATGAACCTGGCAATCAATCTAATTTACGAAATTCATGATTTTATGACCTGAACCGATGGCGGGAAGGTCGGGTAATCTCAAAGAACATCCAGAATAATAAGAACAACGTTGAAAATTTCAAAATTTGCACATTGAAACCTCGAAATGCATAGGTATATAATAACTGAATAGATTGTAGTTAACTATTAAGCTTCATATTGTTATCACTCACGGCAGAGTGATGAAATACACATTGTATATGAGCTGGAGTCTGGAGATATATTTGACGTAGGCTTTTAAGAAATAAAAATATAGAGCTATAGCAAGCTGTAGAAAATATAAAAATAGAAAGCTACCGTGTAAATGAATTTAATATAGAAGATCTTCAATGTATTCTACTGAACGATTGAACAGAATAGTCAATTTGCATTCAGCTATATTGGAGTTGTGTGAAAAACCGAGAGTTATTAATAACAAAATGATATATTATCCAGAGACGGCTTGATTATTGTTCTGAAGATTATCACTAATTGGATGGTGAAAAAAATTATAATCAATTATAATAAAAGTAACAGGAAAGCTTAGGCCTGTTATTTTGAAGGTGAGTGGGTTTTTAAATATAGACAAATAGATTATTATTATTATACGGTGAGCAGAAGAGGAAAATTACGTTTTTTCTCCTAGATTATTTATCTCCAGCTAAAAAACTTCTTGTATATTGACAATAGGGGCTTTCCTCAAGATAATTGATGATAATCAACAAATGTCTACGAGAAATGGATTTGTAACGACTTACCTTAGATGAATAAAATTGATTTAAAAAATACATCAGTGAAAAACTATATTATTTGGTAAAACTGCTGAAAATTTATTTGCTGAAATAAGTCGATTAATTTGGATCTTCTCCACGGAAAGTACGTACCTAAAACTCAGAAAACGATGAAGTCAAATTGAACTTTATTCCTTCATAAATACAAATTCATCAACACGACGATATATTATAAAATCAGAACAAATTTCGAGTTCCATATATGGTGTTAATCTTGATTTTCTATTCCATTCAAGTTTTACATAAACTTTTCTTATATATAGCCTTTGAAATACGAGTTCATTATTTAGTGGGCTACTGTGAGAAAAATTATCACGGTACCGTTTATTTATAGTGAGACTATAATTAAATACTAAATTATATATTTCTTCTAGAATGTACTGGTAATTTACTGGAATATTGAACAGAAATTTTTGTTTCCCAGAATAAAAAAACTTCAACTTTCTTAACTTCTTCCAACAAGGAAGATTTTTTATTTTCGTTTTCAGAGCTCCTACTAATGTACGATTCCTTTCCTTCTACTATAGATAGTAGGTAGGTTCTTTTGAGTTGAACAAGAAAACAAAGTATTACAAAGTCTTTGTACAAGATTTATCTTCAAACAAGATAAAAAATAGCACACATCGAGTCTAAGTTTAAAACTTATTCTGCTATCACTGAACAGTGCCTCTAATTTGTAAACTCGTTTCAAGGCCAGTAGTATCATTTCTTTCGCTCTAACATTTTCCTGTAGCCTCCACCACCTCAACTACTTTGTTGAAACGATTTTGTCATTTTTCAAACCGTACATGTAGTCTAATCTTGAAAAAATGGAACCGCAACTTGATAAAAAAGCAAGCCATGGTGTCAAGATAATAATACACGTTATAACTCACACAAACGGACAAGTTTTGTCTAGAAATGATGATAAAATGAACGCTGATATGACCTGCTATGAAGTCTGATTGGTGGGGGTATAGACTACCTACTAAAAAATGTTGGTTAAAAGAAATGCGGTATTCAGTTACTGATCGTTCATCGGTAACTAAACATCTATGAGTATTTCTGACTTAGATTTTACTGACTATATAAGTGTTTCTGACTCTCATAACTTCTATTCTTGACTTCTGACTTAGATTTACTAACTAGAAGTGTTTTTGAGTCCTGTAATAACTTCTATTCTTGACTTCTGATTTAGATTTACTAACTAGAAGTGTTTTTGAGTCCTGTAATAACTTCTATTCTTGACTTCTGACTTGGATTTACCATCTAGGAGCACAGGAAAAAGGAACTTTGTTCTTTCCTTGATGTACAAGGAGTAACTTATTTCTGACTTACAATTTGCTAACTTATATCTGAATATTATCGAAGAACAGCTTCTATGGCTGTTCGAATTAATTTCGCCGTTTTAACGGCGGTGTTAGGTGTTCTGTTTTTTGTGAACTTTGGGGCAAATGCTGAAGAAAATCCCCTGATTTCTGTGGAGAGTGGTACGGTCAAAGGAAGCAGTCATCTGAAAACGGCCAAGGGACGCACGATATATTCCTTCGAAGGAATCCCCTATGCTAGACCACCTGTTGGGAAGTACAGATTCAGGGTGAGTGGAAAATTCTATCAAAAATAATTTTAGTTTGAATATATCATAATTTTTTTAAAGAAAACCAAACAAAAGGAATAAAATAAAATGGTGGAGTAAGACAGTAGGAGTGAAATAATACCACAACATTTAAAAATACATCATGATTAATGTTGTGGAACTTCTCCATAATAATTGAGAAATATTGTTTTATTTGTTGTTTGGAACAATGGATTCAGTAATTATTATTTCTATTCATTCAAATATCCATCAATATGATAAAAACACATAATCATAAAATGATTGACAAAAAACAGTGTGCTTTTCAATCATTAACAGTAACTTTTGGAAAATCCACAAAATTACTTATTATTGACACTAACACAACTCGCACTCATTCTTGACATTAGTTGAACTCAGTCAAATATAATTCACTCATATTAAGTACCTATTTATTTCTTGTACAAGAAACTATGTAGCCTACCGTACTCATGCTATTTTTGATTATACGATTTTTCTCATATGTAGCAGTGTAGATTTGAGCGATCGATTGTATCCCAAGTATCATGATTTTATACTTCAATTCAATCCTCTGTATAGCCTTCAATTTTTTTTTCAATGGAGCTATTCCACTTGAATTGCTCAAAGCGTTTCACTTGCGTTGAGCTCAAGAATTTCCCATCGTTTTAACTTTGGAGTTGGAGTTGTCAAATTAATGTCAGCACATTGGATTCAGAATGGAAAATATATCAGGCATATTAGAATAATGTCAAAAAAATTTCAATTTGAAGAACTTTGGCCTTTTTAGCCTGTAGTACTTTTATAGAAGTTTTGTAATCTGATTTCTGAATGATTGAATATAATTCAGAAATGTACCGGTAATATTTTTAATAAACTATGTGTCGATTCAAATGCAGATTTATTGTAGCCTAGATGAGTACCGCTGGTATATTGTATTATTATACAATATACCGGTATTGATGATATGATTGTAAAAAAACATCAATTATCTTTGAGGTACAGTACTATCACAAAAAATCTGGTGTGGTACACCAATACCTACTATTACTTCGAAGTAATAGTAGGTATTGGGTACACTCACACAACTTTCCTTGCCCATATTTGAAACTACGATCAGACTTCTGTATATGTGTATATATAATTGTTTTCAAAGTACTTTTCCTTTGAGTGAATAATTGTGAAATTCGATGATTTTTTTAGTCGTTCTTTTTTTAAAGTCGTCAAAACAGCTGTTCTACAGATGAAATATCTCGACTATGTGTTATTTTTATGAACTGCGCTACCTACCTACCTCATGCACGAGGAGGAGGTTACTAAGTCCATTTCCCAAGGATGGGATGAACCCCCCATTGGTTTCCCAGAAAGGAGACTCATGCCAGTTGATAGAGCTGATAAATAACTAACTATACAGAGTATGAATTTGAAAAAAATCGGTCAAGTTATTTTTGAGAAAATCGTGAAAAACATGGTTTTTTAGTAATTATCCGCCATTTTTCTCGAGAATATTACGGAGCTCCTGCAATTTTCCCAAGAAAAAAACTTATGTCATTTGATAGGGCTAATGAATAGCTATCCATGGTTTAAATTTGAAGAAAATCGTTAAAGCCGTTTTCGAGAAAACCGTGAAAAACATGGTTTTTTAGTCATCATCCGCCATTTTCCTCAAGAATATTACGGAGCTCCTACAATTTTCCCAGAAATGAGACTTATGTCAGTTGATAGGGCTTATAAATAGCTATCCATGGTATAAATTTGAAGGAAATCGTTAAAGCCGTTTTCGAGAAAACCGTGAAAAACATGGATTTTTAGTCATTATCCGCCATTTTTCTCAAGAATATTACAGAGCTTCTGAAATTTTCCCAGAAATGAGACTCATGTCAGTTGATAGGGCTTGTAAATAGCTATCTATGGTATAAATTTGAAGAAAATCGTTAGAGCCGTTTTCGAGAAAAACGTGAAAAACATGGTTTTTTAGTAATTATCCGCCATTTTTTCCGCCATCTTGAATTGGATTTTATTGAATTTCTTATTATCGAATCCTCATGGTATAAGGACCTTAAGTTTGAAATTTCAACTCAATCGGTTAATTAGGAATGGAGTTATCGTGTTCACAGACATACACACACACACACACACATACACACACACAGACCAACACCCAAAAATCATTTTTTTGGACTCAGGGGACCTTGAAACGTATAGAAAACATGAAATTAGGGTACCTTATTTTTTTTGGAAAGCAATACTTTCCTTACCTATGGTAATAGGGCAAGGAAAGTAAAAATCATTTTTTTGGACTCAGGGGACCTTGAAACGTATAGAAAACATGAAATTAGGGTACCTTAATTTTTTTTGGAAAGCAATACTTTCCTTACCTATGGTAATAGGGCAAGGAAAGTAAAAATGAGATAGTGTATACAGGTAGGCTTGAAACTGATGTAATTAATAAAATTGCAATGACTCTCCCATTCTCTCTGTGATAGCTTCTCCTCTATTAAAAAGGAATCAAAATACAAAAATATTATTTTCTATTAAAAATTCATTAATCCATTAAAATCCATAAATCACATCGATTTTCCTCTCTATTGAAAAGGCATCAACACACGTACTTTATAATGATTCACCGATGTCTATGAATTTTTTCACAGGAACCTCAACCACCGAAACCATGGAGAGGAATCTGGGATGGCAGAAAACAAGGAGATGTATGTCTGCAATACGACCATATGGTTTATCTGTCACCACTGTCCATTGTGGGAGATGAGGACTGCCTCTTCATCAATGTTTACACACCCAAGGTAAAGTATATCACCATCTTCAAAGTATTTCCATCTACTGAAGTGAAGCGATCTTCAGTAGGTTTAATAAAACAGTTTTTGTATTGCTCATTTAGCTCAGATAAACCTGTTACAAAACCTCATCAACGATACAGTTACTGTAGATAGGTAGTGGAACAGTTATAGTAGTAAATGTAGATAGTAGATAGTATGTAGATAGTAGATAGTAAATGTATTTTTAGATGTTTAGCCTACATTCTAAAGGTAAAGTATCTCATTCTAAAATGATCTTCTCAGTAGGATAATAATTTACATATTTGTATTGTTCATTTAGTTGAGAAACCTGTCACAAAACCTTATCAACGATACAGTTACTGTAGATAAAGGTAGTTGAACAGTTAATATAGTAACTGTATTTTTAAATGTTTAGTCTACACTCTAAAGGTAAAGTATATCTGATTATAAAATGATCTTCTCAATAGGATAATAGCTCACATATTTATATTGTTTATTTAGCTCAGAAACCTGTCTCAGATCCTTATCAACAATACGCTCACTGTAGATAGGTAGTTGAACACCTAGTAATGAAGTTGCAGTATTTTTCAATGTTCACACTCTAAATGTAAAATGTAACACATTGTAAAACAACCTTCATTACAATGATACAATTATTTTTGTATTATTGGTAATCTAGCTCAGAATCTGTCCCAAGGCCTAATCAATAATCCTCTATTGTCATGAAACACAAAGTGTTGTAACAAACGTCAAAATACAATAAAATTAAAAACAGTCAAAATATTTAAAAATAATAATAATAATAGTCAACATAATATTTTTGTAAAATAATTTACAACAAAATTGACAAAAAATAGTAACAAACAGCAGCAATTTATAAATAGCAGTTAAATCAACAATTTATATAGTTATTGTATCGGTTTCAATAATTTATTCCTTGAATAATTCTCAATAATAACCATTTCAACTTACCAGTGTATTTATCAAATTTGATAGATCCAGGCCTAGTTTGTAGGACACTTGAATCTAATGGACCATTGATTCTATATAGGCTTAATTGCCCATTGAGTCAATTTTAATAAGTGTCTTAGTAACCGGGTCTACATGATCATAATAAACTAATAGGAATAATAAACAGAAATAATATGGATTATTTTAGAGGTAATAATGATAATAATAATATCGTGTGACCTGGCTGAGGTCTGGTGTCAGTTTTCAGGTCGCAACTGATTAATTTCATCCAGGGACTCTGACATTTTAGAGGCTATGCATTATACAGTGGGTTACATAGGTGAACAATATGCATTATATGCAGTAGGCCTATATGTGGGTTTCATGCATTTTTGCAGCTATAATGTTGTTAAGAGCTGTAATTACAGCGTGAATTGAAAAGAAACAGCTATGTCAGAATGAACATTTTTGACAATAATACAATAATAATTGCACTATAATGTATGATAGGTGCTGACTTGAATGTAAATATCTTTTTTGTGGAAAGAATAGAAGCAAATTACTCGTGAATAGCAAATAGATAATTAGTAGATGTATTGTGTAGCTCGAAGAGAAGAGCACACTATTATAGGTATAGGCCTACTTTCATTTTTTTTCAACTTGAATTTTAAAAAAAATTATGGAGTGAAAATGCACTTACATTGATAGTGACGATCGTTTCGACCTGTTTTTTTCGCTGAAAATTGATTCATACATATGATTTTTGAGAAAGGAATATTTTAATACTTGAATCTTTTTGACCAAAAATATATATGTTGCTCCATAGGTACCGTTTTATTAACTGAAAAATATGACGAATCTCAAGAGAGACTTGAATAAAATGAGAAGAAATTGCGCAGTCAACAGAAAACATTTATTTTACATAGAATAATAATTTATGCTTGTGCTATTTGAATAAAATAATGCTGTGCTTGTGTTTATTTGCTCCAACCAATTAATAAATTAATAAATAAATCAATTTTGAATGTTTTGTTGTTACAGCTCCCTCAAGTGGTTGGGAATAAATTGTTGGATGTGATAGTGTACATACACGGAGGTGGCTACACTTCGGGATCAGGGAATTTGTACGGACCGAAATTCCTTCTGGATCAAGACTTTGTTTTCGTTACATTCAACTATCGACTTGGGCCCTTAGGTAAATTGATCTTGATAATTCATTCTCGATTAAAAAAAATAAATTATTAATTAGATTTGTTTACAGGAACCTGCAGTTTTGTGTTTAAACCAACTCATCTTCTGCTGTACCGTACTGAATAAAAAATATTCTTATTTTACTTGAAGTGCCTTCTATAATAATATATTTGGAACCAGTTTCCAAATAGGGCGCCCCATGCCCTAACTACGTCGTTTTCAAAGATTTTGCAATAGGTTTTTAGGAATTTTTTACTGGTGACATTTTTCAATGTTTTTCGGGAACATGGAATTTGAATTGAACTCAAAAATTGAGTAACAACACTTTCTTTATGATCCAGGCTGATCAATCCTTCTGATTTGAACAAGTTAAAAGATAAATCAATTTCAAAAATTCTGCTGAGCACTATTGATTCATGTTTCAATAGCTCATTTCCCAGTTATCAACTATTTCCACCGAATTCACCCATCAAACAAAAAAATTGCTCTCTCCTTTATTTTAGAATATTAAATTCCTAATAAAATGGAATCATTCGGAGAACTATATCTCTCCAATGAGTACTGAGTTAAATTTGTCAAAAATGAGTAAAATTTTAAGACATTTCCAACAATGTTGATGAATTTCAGTTTATCAACTATATCTTACTATTGTCACCATTTAAATGTATAATTCACTATCTCTCATACAATCACAATTTTGTTTTCCATGTTTTTGTAAATTATTTATATGAATTTGGCAATAGAAGGCGGTAGAAGGGATATTGGCAGACCTCTGAAAAGATGCTGAAATAAATAGTTATATCCTTTGAAACCGGAACAGGTGTGTAAGCCTAATCCTGGAAAGAAGAAGAAGAAGAAGAATTTGGCAATAAATTTGATGAATTTCAGTTTATTAACAATATCTTACTATTGTCACCATTTAAATGTATAATTCACAATCTCTCATACAATCAACATTTTATTTTCCATGTATTTATGAATTATTTATATTAATTTGGCAATAAATTTGATTTCCAACAATGTTGATGAATTTCAGTTTATCAACAATATCTCATTATTGTCACCATTTAAATGTATAATTCACAATCTCTCATACAATCACAATTTTGTTTTTCATGTATTTGTGAATTATTTATATGAATTTGGCAATAAATTTGATTTAATTTGATTTCTCAGGGCGTGATTCTGTGCTCAACAACTTAAAACTTGGTAGAGCGCTCCAGCGTTTATCTCATATGGATCGATTTCCTGGTACACCTGATAACAATGCTCTTTTCATTTTAAAAAACACCTATAGTTTTCAGCATAAAAAAAGTAAATTCGTATGGCTTTTGTTAGTGGGGAGTCCCTGGCGGGAAGGTCCTACCGCTTGAATATATAATTTTAGCCGTTAATGGGCCTTACAACTGTCATACTTCAGCCGGGACGGCCAGTTTAACGTGCCCATCCGATAACACGGGTTCAGAATAAATACGGTATCATCATATTTATGATAATAAATCGTTTAATCCAGGTTTCACATTGAGATTTCGCAAAATGATATAAATGTAGGTCCATGATATCATGTTCTATCAGAATCGAATAACAACATTTGAATGTCCAGTATAAGTTAATGAAACAAAATAAATCTTATAGCACCCTTTATTCTTTAAAAACTTTTAAATAAATTTCAAAGTTATAGCACCCTTTATTCTTTAAAAACTTTTAAATAAATTTCAAAGTTTTTAAAGAATAAAGGGTGCTATGAGATTTATTTTGTTTCATTAATTTAAACACAGCCCATTTTAATAAGTGTTTTCCAGTATAAGTTATATAATTTTGTTGAGGGAAGAATGCAGGTGTTATGACAGTGATTGATACAGGTTTTCCAATAACAAAAACTGATTAATTATCACGAAATTCATGTTTTTAATAGTGAAACGCATTGATATTTCAGGTTTTCTGAGTACCGAGGACCAAGTGGTACCTGGCAACAATGGTCTGAAGGACCAACAGTTCGCTCTGGCCTGGGTGCAACGGAACATCAAGTCTTTTGGGGGTAACCCGGCAAGTGTCACCATTTCGGGAATGTCGGCTGGAGGTGGGAGTGTACAGTATCATTACTTTTCCAAGAAATCGGCAGGTATGAGAACCAAAAAGAATTTATAATAATTATTGACTGCATGTCGTGCTCAAATACATAAAAAAGTGTGTTAATACAAAGCAGCTCGGAATGGTTCAAGAAACCATCACCTTTTAAAAGAATTTATATATTAGTTCATGAATAATTTATTTATTGGGTAGTATCATTACTTCTTCATGAAATCGGCAGTTAAAACTCTAATAATGGATCATCTATGAACTTATAAATAATATAGGGTGCAGCATGATAAGGCTCTCGAATAAATCCCTCGAATAACTCGAATTTATTTATTAGTTCATGAATAATTTATTTATTGGGTAGTATCATTACTTCTTCATGAAATCGCCAGTTAAAACTCTAATAATGATTCTTCTATTAACTTATAAATAATAATATAGGGTGCAGCATGATTAGGCTACTTCTCGAATAAATCGTCAGGTGATAATCCAAAAATATTCTATTTGTTAATAATTCAGGAATATCTTATTCAATGTGTAGTAACATTGATTCTCAAAGAAATTGGCAGGTGACAATCCGAAAATAATTTATTTATCAATTTATAAAGGAATGCACAAGATTTGATCTACTCTGAAATGAGTTGAGAATGATCCGAGAAAAGATCAAAGTTGAGCCACTGAATGAAGAAATTGAAAAATAATTATGATTAAATCCATGAGGACCAATCAGAGATGATTATTTTAGGAAGAGGCTTCTCCGATTGGTTATTGGTTATCTTGGAATTAATCACGGTTAAAGTTTAAGAGACTCTTGTGTAACCGGCCATTGAACGTTTAAACGCTTTTAAAATGGAAAATATGATTTCTCATTTCCTTAACCTTCCGGCAGTCGCGCAGTTGTAAAAAGTACAACAGTGTCAGTTTTGTTGCTGCACAAAACTATTGAGTGGGGTGGTGTCAGTGGATGAGTCACCTATGCATTCCAAAACTTTCCCCCCATCACTCCACTGAGTTGCAGTATCAACCGAGCAATGGTTCAGTCTTTAGGTGCCATTTAGTCGCCACAGTGCATAAGATAGGAAAAGACTGTAAACGGGACTGTAAACAAACCAATAACACAGGATTGATGGCTTTGTTTGATGTACCTTATTGGCCTATGAAATGGTAATCATCCAAATGTTCATAGGCGTAAGAGTGCATAAGTAGTGCATATGGGAAAGAGACAGCCAACGAACCAATAACACAGAATTGTTGGCTTTGCTTGGTGTACCATATTGGGCTACGAAAAGATAATCATGCAAATGTTCATAGGCGAAAAATAATTCAATGAGATGGAAATATAAACTATACAATTAATTAATATGCTTTGACAGTAAACAGAGTACATAACACATAAAAATCATGTTATTTGCATCAGGGGATCTTGAAACGTATAGAAAACTTGAAATTGGGGTAACTTAATTTTTTTGGAAAGCAATACTTTCCTTACCTATGGTAATAGGGCAAGGAAAGTAAAAATAGGATGTTGTAAAAATTACAAAACGCGACTGCTCGTGTGATTGAGTAGGGCGCGACTTCTGGAAGGTTATTAAATATTGATCAACTACAAGTGACTGATTACACTCTGTATTGAGGTCCACATTATAGTTGCAGTATTTGATTAACATTGGTGTGGCTAAGCATGTTATATAGATTATGAAAATTTATTATTTCATCATTGAAAAATTAATTTTATTGGTGAATAAAATACTGTTTATTATTTTAAACAAGAATGAACAGTTAATATTACATCAGATTTACCGATATCAGCCATCCTCTATAGAAGGCAGTGGCAAGACAGGGAAACGACTACGTTGTCTATAGAAGACAGTGAGTCGGTAGCACTGTTCTCCTATATTTCTCCACTGCCCATGCAACGTGGGCCTCACTTAGTTACAGTATAATAATGAAACCTTGTGGGAAAAGGTGGTGCCTGATTGTAAATTATCATATTATAATTTAGTAACATATGTTACTAAAAATGATGTGATGATTATAGGCTACTAGCCGTCAGGCTCGCTTCGCTCGCCATATCCGTCTAGCCAGGGGGCTCCGCCCCCTGGACCCCCGACTGGATCATCCAAGAATGAGATCAGCAGGCTCGCTTCGCTCGCCTGCATTTTTCATTTGGGCATTTTTATCATATATTAGGACAATCCAGTCGGGGGTCCAGACTAAACGGCTGGCTGAACGGATATGGCGAGCGAAGCGAGCCTGACTGCTAGTAATATAATATTCCTAGGATTGAAGTAGCAGTGCTTAATCAATTTTTCCGCGATAAATGCATTTAAATCTTCAACTTGGTGCCAACCTAACAAAGTCAACTCAACTCAATGCCAACCTGACAAAATTATTAATTTAGTTGCCAGTTAACAACTGTTTCGAAGAGGTACTCTATCTAGATTATAGTTCTATAGTAACATATGATATGAAAAATTTCAATTATAATTAAGAGATTGGGAGAAGAAGAATATACATGCTAAAAGACGAACTTTAAACCCTTAAAAACAACCCTTAGAGTTAAAATATTGCCAAAAGATTTCTTAGTGCGCCTCTAAAGGGCTAACTGAACATACCTACCAAATTTGAACGTTTTTGGTCCGGTAGTTTTTTAGTTATGCGAGTGAGTGAGTGAGTGAGTGAGTGAGTGCCATTTCGCTTTTATATATATAGATTACATAAAACACTGGATACATTATAAATTTTGATAACATGTATATTGTACGCTGTGGCTACAGTTACGGTAACCGTAGCTCGTATCGAGTTCCGGTAAACATTTGAGCATGCGCGGCTACCGCTATTTACATGTGCATTGTGGTGCTTGTGGTTTTTGGTCACATGGTTATGATTTCTAAGTAACTAACTAACTTCATTATTAACTAACTTATTTCTAACTAACTTCATTGAAACGATAGGTTATCATAACCATGTCACCAAAAACCATCAACACCACAATGCACATGTAAATAGCGGTAGCCGCGCCTGCGCAAATGTTTACCGGAACGCGAATGGAGTTACGGTTACCGTAACTGTAGCCACAGCGTATATCGCAATTTACTCGCATATTACTCAAACCCCAACACATATTATTATAGTGGGGTATCATAATTATAAGACCAAGTTTATTATTAGCAACTTTTGTATTCATATTGTAATAATCATGTGTTTGTTTTGTCAATAAACTCCTCTGGTTGTAATTCATTGGCAATAAGATAAATAATATTGTTAATCTTATTATAATATATTGTGTATCATTGAATCAATAAAGAAAATTTCATTGTTTTGGGTTTGTCGCCAGGTCTGTTTCACCGCGGTATCTCGATGAGTGGAGCGACTCTGTGTCCATTTCCCCAGGTGGAGAACTCCAGAGAAAAAGCCAACCGGATTGGAGCTGAGTTGGGTTGTCCCACCCAGTCATCTCAGGAGCTGATCGACTGCTTGAGATCCAGACCTGCTAGGAGGATTGTCAGACTTATCCAACCTCTCTTCATGGTATAAAACAGAGATAAACAACTGAAATTTATATTTGAATGTTCAGAGATATTTTAAAAATACATGGGCCTTGTCCGATAACATGTCAGACTCATCGAGCCTCTCTTCATGGTATAAAACAAAGATAAATAACTGGAATGAATATTTGGTTGGTCATAGATATTTTTAAAATGTATGAACCTTGTCAGATAACTTGTCAGACTTATCCAACCTCTCTTTATGGTATAAAGCAAAGATAAATAACTGAAATAAGTATTTGGTTGGTCATAGATCTTCTGAAAATGCATGGACCTTGTCAGATAAACATGAGAACAACAAACTGCAAGAATGAAAAGCTCTAAATTCATTGTCTTCTATAATATTCTTAAATTTCCATTACAAGTCTTATATTCTCTCATTCATTTGTTTACTTATTTATTTGATGAGAAGAAAGTATATTATAATATAAGCCCCAATTATCCTCATTTAAAATTAACTTTCTTCATGGTTAATATAACATTCTAAAAATATAATTAATTGTTTTTGACAAAATCATTATTTTCAATATAAGTCCATATTTATTATTCACATTTTTGCTGATATGAGGAGCTCATAAATGCATTTTCTGCAGTAATATTGATAGATTAATGAATAATTTTCTTTTTCTAGAGCTACTGGTTATTGAAACACAATAAGAAATTATCAAAAGTATGTTTATTTTATTGCAACGGTAGGCTACTACACTAGTGCTCTTGAAGAGTTGAAACTACAAATCAAAGTTGCAATAAAATAAAGGGAACCTACTTTTGATAATTTTGTATTGTGTATTATGAATGAATAAATACATTTCATTCATCTCAATTGATATTGAATCGTTTGCAGCCATGTCACCATAGTGAGGTCCACGTTATAATGGCAGTTGAGAAAGATAGGAGAACAACGTTGCCGAACCTCTGTCTTGGCAATGCCTTCTATAGACGGTAGCTGATACAGGTTTATTGATGTATCATATTAACTGTTCATTCTCAATTAAAATAATCGATTATATTTTATCAACTAATAACCTATATTTTTCAAAAATTTCATAATGAATTTAGAATTAAGATGAAAATTATTAATTCTGCATTGTTAAAAGACGATCTGGTAACAGGGCAAAGCGAGAAAGAGATAGCGCTATCCGTTTTGTTGAATGATAGACAAGGATAGCAATACAATTGCTAATCAAACACTGCCATTATAACGTGCTCTCGAAGAGTTAAAACTAGTAGCCTAGTGTTGCAATAGAATAAATGTTACTTTCGATAATTTGTTATTGTCTTTTATGAATGAATAAATCCGTGGAGCTATGTAGGCTACCAGCATTGAGCTTTGAAGAATATTACTCTTATCTGCATAACATAAAATCCTCGATATGAAGAGTAATAAAATAAATAAATTCGTATGGCTTTTGTTGGTGGGGAGTTCCCTTTCGGGAATGTTCCACCGCCTGAATATATAATTTAAGCCGTCAATGGGCCTTACGACTGTCATACTTCAGCCGGGACCGACAGATTAACGTGCCCATCCGATAACACGGGAGTGATCTGGTTAAAAAACTTTTGGTAATGAGAGGGGTTCGAACCCGGGATCTCTATGCTGCTACGCAAGCACTCTATCCACTAGACCACGGATCACTCCACATTACTCTTTTTTCCTATCGACCTTGGTTTTCGAGATATATAGATTTTTCTATATTTTCATAATATGCCTACTTCCGGTCATTAAATACTCAATAACTCGAAAACTACTGGTCGAATTTCAACTTCAAGGGTATTGTTGGGGAGAAAAACACATTTGGAACAATATTGATGTAATTTTATTTGTTGTTACAAATTTTGTAGTTTTGTATTAGGGCTTCAACTTCAACAAATATATTCTTCAAATTCAAATTTCAAACAGTTTTTTCTCGATTTTTCTCCGGGTAATTATAGTGGTTTCAATATTTCAAAAACTTCTTCATTTCATAAGCTTTCGAATGAGTATAAATTCGAAAAGGTAAGATCCATGATAAAATGTTCAAAACTGTTAATATCTGGAATGAACACCTTCAAATGAGGAAATTCACAAACAGCATGCATCAAGTGGTGGTGATCCTAAGGGTGAAATCACCTGATTTCTCTCAGACAATATTCACACGTTTTAATCAACATTTTAACATTCTACAATGAAATGATTTTCTCAATAACTTGCATTAATTCCTGTACCATGAATCCTGAATAAAATAACAAGAAGTGTATGTTTCAGCCTATTTTCAGTATAGTTTTCAGTGTGCTTTCCAGTTCATTGGCATGATATGTATCAACTCTGGCTAGAAGTAGGGAAGTGTTCGCGTTCATAGAACGTCAGGATTGATCTACAAGATTAAGCCTCTATTTAACTCGAAATACGCACACTGTATACATAGCCTACTATAAATTTTTCATTTTTGATGGATCGTTTTTCAATAAGTTGAAGAATCTATAGCCTATTATGCAAAATTTCAAGTCAATCAATCAAGTATGAGATGATGAGAATTTCCTATCCCGTACGTGTATTAACCAATTTTATTTCCTTTATTATAATGTGTCCAAACGAGTGTAGTTTTAATGATTCAAGTGAGTGTATTTTGTATTATCAAAATTGGACAAAAAAAAAATTTGGACTCGTGTCCTGTTTCTTGCATTATTTTATTCCATGAATCAGATGGGATAAATAAGCTAATTTCGTTTGATTTCCCACAGATTTTGTAGCAGACGCCGATATCCTGAAAGAGCTGGACGAACGTTGGCTTGAGTTAGCCCCTCATGTTCTCGATTTCAACTTCACGATTCCGCTGAATCTGCAGAAAGATGCAGCCATCAAAATCAAGAAAGAGTACTTGGGAGATCAGCCTATCTCCAGGCAAACCAACAGGCAGTTGACACATGTGAGAGAGAGAGAGAAATTCCAACCTAGCAAATACTTCAATATAAGAGATGAAATTTACTGAGCAAGATTTCTTATATATTTTAGTTCTCTGTAAACAATCAAAAATGAGCTTCAGATATCGGTATCAGGAATCCTCTATAGAAGGCAGAGGCAAGGCAAAGAATCAGCGACGCTGAGGCAGTTGACTCATGTGAGAAGTTCAAATCTATACCTCGATAAGAAATGCAAATCAATTTTACAATATTTTTCGCCCCACTTGGATGTAATGAGCTGGTTTTCGTGCGTCATATGGAGGCCGAAAATGATTGTTTTCTGACCAGGCCGGTAAAAGTTTTACGGCCCTAGGGCTGTAAAATAACCTTGAAGTCAGCTGATTCTGATTTGATGTGAACGTGTTTACAAAATGGTTTATGAAACGGAATCAGTTTATGCTCCTACAATTGAATAAGTATTCTGCAATAAGGTACTATCATTTTATTTGGATGAATAAAATACAGATAAGATATATATTATAAACTATTCAAATTCGATTTTCAGAGTAGGATACAACTTCTAACCTAAACTTCCGAGGTCAATGACAACAAGCATTGTTGACGTTGACATTCAGATTGGCCAAATTTCAAGTGTGCTAAAACAGCTACTGATCAAAAAACTTCATTATTTGTGTTTATTATTCAAGAATCAAAACATTTATAATAATATCATCTTATTGTCATTTGGAAGAATAAAAAGTATAAACTCAACCTCTTACATAATTGAACATAATCTTTTAGGTTATTTAGACAAATCAGAATAAAAAATAAAAATACTTGGACAATTTCCTAATATTCAGATTACCTCAGATTTGCTAGAGCTATGACCTTCCTGTTTTGCTTTCGAAAGTGCCTAATAAACAATTATTCTCATATTTATATTGTTTATTTTTCTGTGTGGCGAAAAAAAACGTTCTCACCATGGGCAAAAATGTTTTTCCGGCTCTCAATCTTTTCTAATCCTCGGCCTACGGCCTCGGACTTGAAAACCGATTTCGAGCCGGAAAAGTCTCATTTTCGGCCCTAGGTGCGAAATATACTATTACACCCGGAAATTAGCCGAAAGGCTAATCTCGTCGTTCTCGCACCAGGAGAAAAATGGTCTCTTGAACCTATTAATCAAATATTACTATTATAACGTAGACTGTACTATAGGAAAAGTTCGTTTGAGAATAAGTTTGATTTTTGTATTTTTTGATTCAGATGTTTGGAGATCGTCTGTATGTTGTTGATGTGGAGAGAGCTGCAAGATTGCAAGCCGCTGTTACAAAATCGCCCGTCTATTTCTACAGATTTGCTTATCGCGGCAAACATAGCTACTCCGAAATGATGTCTGGTGGATCTCTCGAAGACTTTGGTGAGAATATTATCACGAATTAGAAAAAAATGGCTGTTTCTATTATTTTTAAACTTTGTTGCAGATTAGACACTGTGTTACAGTCTAAACTTCAAGTCGAATTTAGTGTTTCGTCATGGAAAGCAACATCAATTATTATTTTTGTTGCAGGAATAAGTTAAATGAAATATACTATGAATAGATTATGATATTGAAGTTGCTTTACATGACGAAACACTATATAATAACTTTGTTGAAGTTCTGACACTGTGTTACTAATAAATATTAGAAAAAACACTTACTCTTGTTGGAGTCTTGAGGTAAAGACTCCAAGAAGAGTACGGTAAGTGTTTTTTCTAATATTTACTAGAAAAACCCTTACTTTTGTTGGAGTCTTGAGGTAGAGACTCCAATAAGAGTAAGTGTTTTTTCTAATATTTACTAGTAACACAGTGTCAGAACTTCAACAAAATTAGATTATGATAATTTTCAATTATTTGTTTTTGTAACCACATTCTTTGGATCTCTGAGAGACTTTGGTGGAAATCTGTTCATCAATTGAAAGAAATGGCTTATTTTTGTTGCAGGAAAAGTTAAATCTTTATAAATAAATTTTTATTTCCCCCCAAAAAAACTAAAACTACTACATCAATTATCACAAAAAACATTAGATAGTTTACAATTACATACAATAGTTCATAAATTTCCAATAATGTGTCCTCTACATGTTTAGTGTTTCCTGTGTGGAAATTGACTGACTTTACTATGGTGTACCATGTTCTAGAGTATCTATAGTAGGATGGTTTTGTTTGTTTTTTTGTGCGGACGATTAGTATTATAAAATAGGCCTAGCTCACTTATGGATAGATACTGATAATTTTCAACTATTTGTAAATATTTTTTGTAACTATGTATTGATAAGACAGCCAGTTGAGGGATATTGCACTCACAGATTCACATAATTTTTGAAATATACAATACAATTGGACTAAGCTATAAATAAATGTGGTAGTTCTATTTGTTAGATCTGGAGGGAGTGTTGAACGCTTTCCAGGAATTTTTATAAACTTCCTTTTCAGTAATATTTATTATGTGATTTGCTGATATTGAGCTGAATTATACAGAATGGAGCTCATGTTAATTTTTCAACATAAATAAATCCATCAACACTATAAATTTCTGGAAGACTTTGGTTATAGTATCTGACCACGAATTAAAAAAAAAATGGCTGATAATATATTTGTCGAACTGATAAGACAGAAGAAGAAAGTCAAATTAATAAAGGTCTACTATAAATATATAATAATATCCTCAACTATATTTGTTTTTTCTAAACATGTAGGCTATTGACAAGACATTGAGCAATATTTGAGAAATATTAATATTGCACTCAAAGACTCACATATTTATTATGAGATGAAAATAGGTTCTTCTTATGAAAAATTAAAATTTATATAGAAAAACCTCTTAAAATTGAGTGTTTCATTGGATCACTCATTATGATCCTTGAATTCATTATTTGTCAACAACTTTCAAATAATTATTGAAGTATAACTAAGTTAGTCTTACACAGGAAGTGAAACATGCTGTGTTTTTCTCCAAATGAAATGCGTGATATTTTACTACGGTACCTTTTTGTGTTTCACATATTCAGGCTAAAATCACTTCACTTGGCTATTATATATAGGCTATATAGGCTATATAGGCGATATAGGCTATATAGGCTATATCTTCCTCTTCTTACAGCTCAATCGTTTGATTGGTTGGCAGCCTTCCATCTAAATCTGTCCATTGCTACTCTCTTCCATTGTTCATAGCTCATAGCACCCAGATCCTTCGTCATTTGTCTTAAGTACTGTAGCCGGGGTCTCCCACGACCCCTTTGTCCATCAACTGTACCTTCCAGAATACTTGACGTGAATGCGTCGTGTCTTATTATGTGTCCAATCCAAGAATGTCGTCTGACCTTGAGAAAATTCAGAAGAGATCTCTTTTCCACCGCCCTCTGGAATACCTCCTCATTCGTAACTCTGTCAGTCCATTTTATTTTGAGCATACGCCTCCAACACCACACTTCAAAAGCATTTAGAGTCTTTTCCTCAGCCTTACCAATAGTCCACGTTTCAGACCCATAGAGAGCTATACTCCAAATGCAACTCTTTATTAGTCTCTTTCTTATTTCCAACGATAGACTATTTGAGGAAAGAAGCTGCCTTTTACTGATGAACATACCCTTAGCTTCTCTGATTCGGCGCTTTATATCTAGTCTATCTTTTCCATCCTCTGATATAATGCTTCCAAGATATTTGAACATTTTAACCTGCTTCAGGGCGTGATTATCTAATTTAATGGACACAATATCTGGGACTTTTGAGCAGACCATTACTTCTGTCTTTATCCTATTTATCTCCATATCATATTCATTTCGTAGAATCTCATGCAAGGTGGTTAGAGCTCTTTCTAAACTTATTTTATTCTCTGCTATTATAGCTATATCGTCTGCGAAACAAAAGCATCTGAATAGGCTATATAGGCTACTTTATTAAAAAGAATATAAAAACATTCAGTACCCTTTCATTCAAAAACAATTCAAACAGCTTGAAAAAACAACAATATAAAAACATAAAGTACACTTTTATTTAAAACATTTTAAAACTTCAAAACATTTTAAACAGTTTGAAATGTTTTGAAGTTTAAAAGGTTTTAATTATAGGTACTTCATGTTTTTATATTCTTTTTAATAATATTTAGGCTAATACATAAATTTGTGTTATTCATTAAATATTTCTATATTGTATTATGCTTCAGGTGTAAGCCATGGCGATGACACGATGTATGTACTGGAAACGTTCTATGGCAAAGTTGAGGAGACAGAATCTGACAAAGCCATGACTCAGCGCATGCTGGACTTTTGGACAAGTTTCGCCAAAACAGGGTGAGTTGGACATTGCGAGGAAATAAGAAAATAATATTTTTGCTTCAAGTTACAAGAAATGTTGAAGATTAGAATTATTGTTTGATATATTGTTCAAATTTTTGTATATTGTCCTACATTGCCAATAAAATTGAAAAAGAAACCTGAAATCTATAATAATATTATAAAGGGAATATAAATAACAGGTTGAGTTGGAAATTGCAAGGAAATACGAATAAGAATCCCCTTTGTCTCAAATTACAAGAAATATTGGAGTTTAGAATTATTGTTTGATATATTATTCAAATTATTGTATATTGTCCTACATCGTCAATTAAATTGATAAAGAAACCTGAAATCTATAATAATATAAAAGTGTATATGTCCTCAAATTCTTCTTAATTATTTTCCTAGGATTGTATTATACCTTTTGGTTTCTATAATAACTTCTGTAATGTTCACTCCTTTCAATTCATTTTCTGTGAATAGACAAAGATTTTCTGTTCAAAAAATTTTTTTCGAGGCTTCTGTCTCTTGCAAAGGTCAAATAGTTTAATTTTCAGAGTAGGTAACTTCAACTCAGCTAATAGCTTATGAATTACCTTAATCATGACTCTGACGCTACATAATGTTTTTGTTAGTTTTTAATTATTTTCATTTATATAAATAGAATTAGAAGATAATATTTTATTATGTATTTTAGTTTTTTATTTTTTCAAAATTATTGTACTGATTTGTTAAGTTCATTTACTTTTGTTTGTAAATTGTCAGTGTTATGAATAAATTTCAATTTCAATTTCAAAATTTCAATATAATAAAGGAAAGAATTGGCTTATACACACGTACGGGATAGGAAATTGACGAATGACGCATCATCATGTCTGAAGTACTGGACTGATCAACTTTAAATTTTGCTACTATTGTATTCTTCTATAACTAAAGTGAAAAAACACTCACATTCTTTGGTGTGACGACGCGTTTCGTGCTGGTGATGCACATTCTCAAGCCAAACAGAATCTCACTTAAATTTTGTATACTTTTTAAATTTTCTTCATTTACTGCGGATGGTTTAAGGCCTATTACAAATTCTTCAAGATTCCAGTACGTCAAGTTTCCAGTTTGTCAAGTTTCTAATTACCCTTGCGGAGCACGGGTTACCTGCTTTGTCAATAAAATCCAAAAAAGTCCTGAAGATCATTAATAAGTTGAACTAAGTAACTTTCAAAATAGCTAGATCCTTATAGCTAGTCTTAACTGAAGTAGAATAAGTGAATTTAATAATAACACAAAATTGAAATAATTGTCAACCGATTTTATTATAATATATAATTGTGGTTGACAATCTCAATTTGTGTTTTCATTATGGAAAAGTACCACAACATCACTGACAACACAACTCTGTGAGGATAAGTTAATTTATATTTATATTGTTTATTGAATTGTTTACATTAGTCTGTGTTTCTTGCCTGGTTTAAAATTATCGTAAATAACTCAATATTATATCGTTACAAGTGGTGATTGAGTGGAATATTTCAAATTAATTTGTTAACTTGAGCCATCTAAATTTAAAATTTATAGTTTTTATGTTTCTTGGACTAAAATTGTATAGAAATTATACACGTGAAATTCTAACCCTATTTTGGACTGTGTGTCATCACCTATAAAATTGGAAGAAAAATAACACAAGGGCTACCTTATTATTTTATCTACCAATGTTATATATAACATCATTTTTATTTGTATCGTAAATCGTAATTTTGATTTGTGTAATTTGTATAATTCTACAGTTTTGTATCGTAATTTGTATTGTACGAATGAATGAAAAAACCATGCTTATATTTTGCAGTTAATATTTTTCATGTTGTGTGTTTTTTCTCAGAAATCCTGAGTCGCCAGGAATCACTTGGGAGGCAGTGGTACCAAACAAGGCTGAAATAAACTATTTGCAGATCGATGCGCCTGACAAAATGTACATGACAACTAGCGAGGATATTGGCCGAAGAAAATTCTGGGAGACTCTGCCCTTCAATGAGAAATCCTACACAACTCTGCAGCCCAGATACAATAAAGATGAGCTGTAGATGATTGTTTAAGTAATGTGTGAAATATTCAATGTATGTTTTGATGAATTGTTTGTTGTTTGAATTTTGTTTGTTTGAATCATTCTTTCTATTCTTCTTGCAATCCTACACGTATGAGAAACATTAACATTATGCTAGTAATAAAGTTTGTGTAAGAAACGTTCATGAGATCTTTTTATTCCGCCTACTTCATGTGTTCTAGTCCACTACTATTGCCTCATCTTATTTTTCTTCAATTCAGGATTATTTATCTCATTGATGAATTCATACCATTCTACTATTTTGTGTCTTTTTCTTTAGGGCTACTTTAAATATAAATAAAAATATAAATCTGAGTACCTACCCTTTCAAATTATTTTGTCACAACATTTTTCGGGCATTAATTCCATTTTCAAGTATTGATAAAATAATTTAAAAAGGTACTGAGATTTATATTTTTAATATCGGGGCACCGAGCTTCGCTCGTTATTTCTATATTCATTAGAACACAATTCTTTGTAGTGATCGTGTTTATAATTTACAGCTTGCTATACGTCAGCTTATGAATTTCGGGGATGAGATATTTTGATTTTCCGCAGACGCACATTTTTATCATCCACATACGACAAAAGTCTCAGCTGTTTCAGCCAAGGATGAATCATCCTTTTAATGTCGTTCAGCGAGTTTTCTCAAGGATGAGACCTAGTGCAATCGAATTTTTATATCATAAACCTACTATGTTCCAAATTTCGTGGAAATCGTTCGAGCCGTTTTCGAGATCCGTTGAACCTAAATAACCAGATAACCAAGTATAAAAATATAAACAGATATACAGAAATTGCTCGCTCAATATATCAGGATTATTTACCTCATTAATAAATTCATACCTTACTACTATTTTGTTTTTTTTTATTTAGGGCCACTTTTTCTTTTCTTTTTCTCAATTTTATGACCACATAGGATCACTGTAGTCTCTGGTTAGTCCTCTTTCTTCGTTTATTCGCTTCAATTCTCCTCCTTTCTTCCCAGTACCTCTTCATTCTGTTAGGGCCACTTTTAATAAAAATAAGAATATAAATTTCAGTACCGTACCCTTCTAAATTATTTTGTCACAACATATTTCAGACATTAATGCCATTTTCAAGCCTTGAAGAAATAATTTTAAAGGCTACTGAGATTTATATTTTTATTTATAATATTTTGTGGTATCAATGCTGAGGGTTCTTGATTTGAGTAGAGTGTATAGTTTACACGTATGTGGAGATGTTCACATAAAAGGAAGAAGAAATAATTATGTTCACATATAAAGTGTATGTATGTGTTCATAACACATAACATAATATGTTCACATATGATTTTCAAATAAGAAGAAATATGTTCATAGATTTTTATTGATATCGTTAGGTCATGTCAGAGACCCTGAAATTGATCAGTTGCGACCTGAAAACTCTGACACCAGACCTGAGCCAGCCAGGCAGGTCTCTCAATATTTTTTTCATTGATCAAAATATAACAGGTAGGTAGACATACACTACTGTGAATTGAGTTAATATCATATTTGATGCATTTATTCCATTTTCATCTAACATTTTCATCAGCTTGCGGTTTTCCCTATTGTGGTTTTAGTTCCTTATAGATTAAACGTGGACTTAAGTGAATAAATGCATCTTTATTATTGTAGTCTTCAGGTAAGAATAAACTACTTTTATGAACGGAATTCACTTTTGTCAATGACAGATCATAGTTTTTAGAACTTAATCGATTCAGAGTGGAATCCTTTTATAGTAAAAAAATTCAGTTTCAATAAATCAGGCTAAGTTTTGTATTATAAATGGAAGTTGTTAGATCAGCGGTCTTTTCATTTAAAGTATTTTTTATTCTATGTTTATTATGCGTAGATTTCTCTACAGAAGTTATTCAACTTCTAACAGAAAAGGAGAGAGAAATGTCAGCACAATATGCGGTGAGTTTTAAACTTTTCAAGTTTAGTAAGATAATTTGAAACACGATAAACGATCATCTTTAGTGGGGTCCACGTTATAATGGCAGTGAAGAAAGATAGGGGAAAAACGTTGACGATCCTCTGTCTTGTCTCAAGTCTCTTGTCTGTCTTCTTATCTCAAGTTATTAAATATTTAAATATTTCGGCTCTTGAAGAGTTGTAACTTGTTGTGTTATAATTGAGGGTACTATAGTGAGGTCCACGTTATAATGGCAGTGTTTGATTAGCAATGGTATTGCTATCCTTGTCTATCATTCAACAAAGCGGATAGCGCTATCTCTTTCTCACTTTGCTCTGTTGCTAGATCATCTTTTAACAATGTAGAATTAATAATTAATCAACAAAATATTTCATTCGAATTATAAAACTCCATCATGAAATTATTGAAAAATATAATTTCTTGCTTAATAAAAAATATAATTGATTTTTTTTAACGAGAATGAACAGTTAATATTACATCAATAAACCTGTATCAGCTACCGTCTATAGAAGGTATTGACAAGACAGAGGATCGACAACATTGTTCTCCTATCTTTCCCCACTGCCATTATAACTTGAACCTCACTAGGCATCCTTCGTTAGTGAACAATGATGTATTTTTTTATAGAGTGAGTGATTCAAATTGCAAACTGTTATATACGGTTGGTGAATTCGAATTCTTTGAAACTCTTCGTGGTGAGTATATTATGTTTATCCAATATGACAGTTTTTACTATTAACAAAATCAACTATATAAGAAAAATTCGTCTGAGTCACTGTCAATGTTGTAAAACCGTTCCATAATGAAATAAAAACACACATATATTGTCAAATTGGCATTAAGTTGAGTTGAGTCAATAATATAGTAACAGGTGTTTTTCGAGATCAAATTGACATAATACGTTCAAATTCGGTACAGAGGTTCTGCTGAGGTCCACATGCAGGCGAGTGAAGCGAGCCAGATGATCTCATTTTTGGACAATCCAGTCGGGGGTCCAGAATTCGGTACAGAGGTTCCGCTCATGTCCACATGCAGGCGAGTGAAGCGAGCCAGATGATCTCATTTTTGGACAATCCAGTCGGGGGTGCAGAATTCGGTACAGAGGTTCCGCTGAGGTCCACATGCAGGCGAGCGAAGCGAGCCAGATGATCTCATTTTTTGACAATCCAGTCAGGGATCCAGAATTCGGTACAGAGGTTCCGCTGAGGTCTACATGCAGGCGAGCGAAGCGAGCCCGCTGATCTCATTTTTGGACAATCCAGTCGGGGGTCCAGAATTCGGTACAGAGGTTCCGCTGAGGTCCACATGCAGGCGAGCGAAGCTAGCCAGATGATCTCATTTTTGGACAATCCAGTCGGGGGTCCAGAATTCGGTACAGAGGTTCCGCTGAGGTCTACATGCAGGCGAGCGAAGCGAGCCCGTTGATCTCATTTTTGGACAATCCAGTCGGGGGTCCAGGGGGCAGAGCCCCCTTGCTAGACGGATATGGCGAGCGAAGCGAGCCTGCCGGCTAGTTTGATGATATATGTGTGTTTTTATTTCATTTTATAATTATATCTCTATATGAGACTCATGTAGTACCGTATAGATAACTGAGGTAAAATTATGATGTAATTCCTACAGGAAGATTATCTGAAGAAGTTTGGCTACCTTCAGGGTGACAATACCACCAGCAATCAACCATTTGCGCTCATGGATTCCCATTTCAAATCTACTGATGTGTTTAAAAATTTACCTAGTTCTGGTAACATATCTAATCAGACTGGTTCAATGGATGGAGCCAGTGTGAAGGTAAACCAGCAATTTCAAAATATTCTTTATTTTATAATTTGTATTCTTAACATTATGTAATATTACATTTTTTCTCGATTAAAATCAAATCTTCAATTCGAGATCTATAAAACTTGATAGTAAATAATATCAGAGTAATCGATATGCGGACAACTTTTTAACTGAGAATTTATCGTAAATAATTGTGTTGCACATTCCATGGTATCACCAAAACTGAGTAACAGAATTAACAGATGAATAGATAATTATAAATATAGAGGATATATATAAATTTAAAATAACAGTTTCGAAATAAAGTTTTATTGAGAACAAATGTAAAATGTAAATTCTAAACTTGTAATTTATAATTTTTTTGGAATTTAATATCGGTGACGTGTTCATGACGTTGACACTGATTTTGAGGTGGGGCTTTGCTTTGTACTTGTTAGGCTCTCTCTAAAAAATGGTGGCTGGCTATGTGTTCTGGTTTTGTGTTCTCTGAATATTTTTCTGTTCAAGTGAATTTTTAATGTTTTAAATTGAGTTTTGAACAGTTTTATGGTGTTCTAATTTTGGTGGTCTAAAATTGTTTTGTGTGTTTACAAGCCTATAGCCATTGTTTTTCAACTATATAAATGGATAAGTATTTAGCCTGTAATGATGTTAGATGCTTAAGTGTGTAAGGTATATTTTTGTGGATTTGTGTTGTATATTGCCAAAATTCTTCTGAAGATTATAAGTTGGTTTGCTCTGAGAAATGGATTTCTCATTCATAGGCGATAGATCCATTCATAGTTTATCAAGAATCTACCATTTTGGAGCCGATAACTTCCTGTTGGTTAATAGGTGTGAAATGCTATCCAACCTATTTAGGAGAAATTGGTAGCACGGCAATTATTACAGTATTTTATTAATTTCAAAGGGTACTATTATTCTGTTTTATAAATTCAAAATATTCATTCATCTAAACCAATAACCATTTTACCTAAACCAATTTAAAGGAATATTTGGTGGGACTATCCCTATACTCTTTGCAGGAGTAACTTATGTCAATTTGACTGCAAGATTTTAGAATCTTGTTTTTTATCAAAATTTGTAACTTCTTTATGATTGTGTAAAGGATGATTTTGTGACGATATTAATAATTCTTGTTGTAATTTGACACTGTTCAGATGTATTTTGTGCATTTTGATGAATAAAGAAATTTTCAATTCAATTGAATATGAATTTATGAATAATAAAGTATTTCAATAGGGCTACTTGGATGGAAAAGTTTTGAAATAACAAAGGGTACTGTGAAATTACTTCTCTATTAATTATTATGAATACTATTGCATTGGTCTTGACCTAATTTTGACTATAAAAAGCCTATAAATATGTCTTCAAAATGCCTACGGTAGCAATCTTCTCAAAAAAGATATATGAGAAAAAATAATTATGAGGGTATTCCAATTCCATAAGGAAGCATTCAAGTAGACATTACATTTTATCAAGTACCTATACCTTGATTAAGGAAAGCTTGAGTGTCCTAATAATCGATCAATGAAAAGAGATGATAAATTATACGCATTAACACAACACACTTATTGTCGTAATGCTTGAATGAATTTGCATTTTCAATTAATGGAAATAAATAAACTTAATTATTCAAAATAAGAATAATTGAATCGATAGTGAGATAATCTTATCAATATTTAATTTGGATTGGATTTTCAACTGATCCAGACTTTACAATGTGGAGTACCTGACATCCTACCGAGTGATCGCAGAAAACGAGAAGCTGCTTGGAAATTTGGTTGGAACAAAGCTGTGATTACCTATTTGTGAGTTTAAAATAATTTATTATCGGTAGTCTAATAACTGAATATATTAGTCTTAATATTATTATTGATATATTATTCACTGAATATATAGTCTTGTATATATTTATCTCTTTTCTGTATAGGGCTACTTGTAATATAAATATAAAAAAATAAAAATCTCAGTGCCCTTTTTGAAATATTTTATCACAACATGTTTCGGACATTTATATTTATATACAAGCTCTGGAAACATATCTAATCAGACTGGCTCAATGGATGAAGCCAGTATAGGCTAAAAGTAAATCAGCAAATATCCAAATTATTTATAGTTTTCAATGATTTATTGAACAATAAAGCCTCTCTCTATTTATTGATCACAATAACACATGGATTTGCTCCAGTTTTTACCCTTGAAAATCAGTATTTGACCTTGAAATTGTTGATTTTGTGTTTTTTGGGGTGAATGACCTCGTAATCTTGTACACTTGAATAAACATTGAACAAAATCAGAACTCACACATTCAAGAAGTGGCCGATTTGAAGCTTTCCCCACTCCATCGTTTCCAATGCTAGACACGCCCTATGATCTTCTAATTCACATTCAACAGGTGGTTTATTTGAAAACAGTTTTCTATACCACTAGATTTTTTTTACCACTGGAATTTTTTTCAATTTTTTTAATGGTTGGAGTACTTGCAGCACATCTTGCTCCATCTTCTGAGATGGTGAACATGTTTCAAATTCATAACAGTTATTTTTTACAGGTGCTTTTTCAAAAATCGGATTTTTGTCTTTGGCCCAATTCTTTTTGGGTTTTTCGGCCTGATCGAGCACAGATTGTGTTAATAACCACTTAATCTATGGATTTGCTCTAGATTTTACCCTTGAAAATCATTATTTGACCTTGAAATTGTTGGTTTTTTGGGGGGTGAATGACATCTTAATCTCATACACTTGAATGATCTTCTAACCTGAAAAAATGCTATACCAATACTTATTCGGTGAAACTCCATCTAAAAGTATTTAATTTTATTGCAGTCATATTCTTTTTATCTTACTGTTGTCTATACTACTCCCCAGTTTTGAAAACTACTATAAAATTCTTCCTCAATTTTTTCAAGTGTCGGTGAAACCTACAAGATATCAAGAGATGCAGCAAGAATCGAGTTGAAAGATGCTTTTGATTTTTGGGCAAAACAATCCAAGTTGACATTTGTTGAAATATCTGAAGAAGATAAAGCTGATATTGTTATCCTTTTTCGATCCAAAAACCACGGTGATATGTAAGTATGGTATTTATATAACTGAATATCATTATAATATAATTATTTCAATATGATATTGAATATTATATAAGATAATAGATGAGACTATATAACTGAATTATCATTAAGTCCTTTTTTTATTCAATATTTCAGAATTATTACACTAGGCTACTTCAAAAAAGTAGTACAGTCTATAGTGAGGTCCACGTTATAATGGCAGTGGAGAAAGATAGGAGAACCACGTTGCCGATCCTCTGTCTTGTCAATGCCTTCTATCGACGGTAGCTGATACAGGTTTATTGATGTTATATATTAACTGTTCATTCTCGTTTAAAATAATAAATTATATTGTACTGAGCAAGAAATTTTATTTTTCATAATGAATTTTTATAATAAAAATGAAATATTTTGTTGATTAATTATTAATTCTACATTGTTAAAAGACGAGCTGGCAAAAAAAGCAAAGCGAGAGAGAGTTAGCGCTATCCAATTTGTTGAATGATAGACAAGGATAGCAATACCATTGCTAATCAAACACTGCCATTATAACGTGGACCTCATTATAAAACACAAAATTATAATTTATACAACAGACCGAATATATAGCTAGATTATATTATGATAAAGTGATAAAATATAATTGTTACTGATATACAGAGAAGAAAGTAAATCATTGACGATGAAAAGATTCCTTCCATCACTGCTTCTCTAAGGATATAGGCACACACCAGTTGGTCAAGACAAGACTAGACATGATCAGGCAAGTTTAGTCACAATACTTCACATAGCTGTTCATGAAGCAACACAAACCGATTAGTCATTGCAATTAGACATGACTCCATAAGCAGCAATGTGAAGTATTGTGACTAAACGTGACTGGTCTTGTCTTGACTAATCGGTGTGTGACCAGCCTAAGGCTATAGGCGCACACCAATTAGTCAAGACAAGACATAATCAGACACGTTTAGTCACAATACTTCACATAGCTGTTCATGAAGCAACTCTCACTGATTTTTCATTGCAATTATTAGATATGTCTTCATAAGCAACAATGTAAAGTATTGTGACTTAACGTGTCTGATCATGTCTTGTCTTGTTTATAGTAACTGGTGTGCGCCCAGCCTAACACAACACTCCTAAGATAATTTTACTCACACATAAAGTAAGTAGAAGCTGTTAGCTTTTATCTACAAAAATCAGACTGCTGAGTCGTAATTTAAGGCTTAACTCACACATAACTTAACTTAACTTAACTTAACTTAACTTACGCGACTCAGGTCGAGAAGAGACTCGTCGAGAATATATTTTTTCAAATGGGTGATGTCGCGGAGACTAGAATCGACTGTTCTGAGTGTCACCATTTTTGGAAACACATGCTCTCGACTAGAGTCGAGTCTCTTCTCGACCTGAGTCGCGTAAGTGTGAGTTCAAAAGTGATAATTTTACTGTAGGGTAAATATAGCGTACATATAGAACATTATTTTACTCTTATTTTTAATCCAGTTATTCCGTCTAAAACAAAGCCATGACCATCTGCCCATCTTGGGACAGCCCACATTGGGACACTGCAATCATGATATATGCTCATATTATAACGATGAGCATTGCGTCTGAATCTTATTTTACTCAATGTAGGCTACATATCAATGAAATAAATTATAAATAAATATGATATATGATTATAGCCTGTAATGTAGCTTCAAAGGTAGCCATTTCAAATACACTTTGTGCACATGACTTTTGGTAATAGTTTTCACTAAAAAAAATTCAAATAATGTATTTATACTATCAATAATTATAATAAAATGTTATAAATTAACAAAAATGATGAATTGCTTATTTTAAATTCAATATCACAACCAGGGCATGGGATGTCCCATCGTGGGCCGATCTTAAGCCCAGGCTGCGACACTCCCCAAAAATTGTTTTTGCAATAAAAAACTCAATTAACGATCAATGCAGTTGCCATCCTCAAGGATTAAAGTGTAAGCAAATACAATAAATATAAAATTAAAAAATGTAGATTTTTTCAATTTTTGTCCAAGTTATAGCTGTTTGAATTTTGGTGTTCCAACGTGGGCTGGTTTACCCTATCCTCTATCATTTCACAGTATTGGTTGTAGTAAAAACAGTGAGATTGATGCTGTTTTTATTTTTGAGAACTCAATTTTTATACTAATGTTTGCTGTGATGTAGCATTCTGTTGAATTCATTTTTTCAGTTAAATTAGAATTAATTCTGTTTAATTAATACTCTCCCTCACAGGTTTCCCTTTGACGGTAAAGGACATAACCTGGCCCATGCTTTTCCTCCAAGTGACTACCATGGTCTAAGCGGTGACATACATTTTGATAATGATGAAAACTGGGTAATCAACAACCTAAATCAATATGGTAAGCACTATATTATCTAAAGATTTTGAATAATGAATAATCACTATTCTCTGAGAATGTAGAAAAAAATGAGCTACTATAGCGAGGTCCACGTTGTAATGGCAGTGTTTGATTAGCAATGGTATATTGCTATCATTTTCTATCATTCAACAAAGCAGATAGCGCTATCTCTTTCTCGCTTTGCTCTGTTGCCAGATCTTCTTTTAACAATGTAGAATTGATAATTAATCAACAAAATATTTCATCTTAATATGGAAATTCATCATGAAAAGTATTGAAAAATATAATTTCTTGCTTGATAAGATATAACTTTGTTGAAGTTCTGGCACTGTGTTACTAGTAGATATTTGAAAAAAACACTTACTCTTGTTGGAGTCTTGAGGAATGCATTTCACTCCTGAAGAGGAGCTTCATCATTCTCAATGCATTCCTCAAGACTCCAACAAGAGTAAGTGTTTTTTCAAATATTTACTCGTAACACAGTGTCAGAACTTCAACAAAGTTATTATATAGTGTTTCGTCATGGAAAGCAACTGATAAGATATAATTGTTTATTTTAAACTGGAATGAACAGTTAATATTACATCAATAAACCTGTATCAGCTACCGTCTATAGAAGACATTGACAAGACAGAGGATCAGCAACGTTGTTCTCCTATTTTTCTCCACTCCCATTATAACGTGGGCCCCACTATATCACACTATCACACTTCCATAAAATTCAATAGAATTTCGCCAGTTTAAAGAAATTATAGATGGATAATAATAGTTAAATAATAGTTATAGAAATTATTTCTTATACAAGTGAATCTGATCCAGCTCTATATCAAATGAAATAAAATCAGTTTTTAAGTTCTTCAATGTTGTTTTTCATCACGAACTGCTTATTATTGAATTGCTACTGCTTATATTAATTCAGTTTTTGAATTTTTAGATACAACCGACTTTTTCTCTGTTGCCATACATGAGATAGGTCACAGTCTTGGCTTCTCGCACACTGAAATACATGAAAGTGTTATGCACAAGCAATACAAGCCTATTGACAAGAAAACCTTCAAATTCACTTATGATATTATCAGAGGACTCTACGAGATGTACCGTGAGTATTGGTCGTACTGGAATATTCTGAGTTTTTATATAATTATCACATTTTTATTGACCGAACGCTGTGAGGTCTATGTTTTAACTCGGATTTTCTTTTGTCTGTCTGTATGTAACGCACTTACGGCCAAACGCGTTGATAGAATTCTATGAGATTTGGCAGGAATATTCCTTTTTATACCGCGCGTCGATGTTTACTCAAGATTTTTTTGAAATTTTACATTATAAGGATAGTATGAAAGGAAAAGGAATTTGCTCCATACTCCGATATCACTACATATCATCTACTCTGAAGATAGAATTGATCAGACTATACAATCATTCATAATCTATCAGCTGACAAGTGGATTATTCTTTGCATGCATTACACAGAATATCGGGGCACCGAGCTTCGCTCGTTATTTTTATTTATTGATTCAGTTCTCTAAACTGATCATGTTTATATTTTACAGCTGATTATACGTCAGTTTATGAATTTCAGAGATGCGATATTTTGATTTGCCACAGACTCACACGCTCTCTCACTTTTTTACTATCAACAGACGACGAAAGTCTCAGCTGTTTTAGCCAAGGATGAATTATCCTTTTATAATGTCGTTCAGCGAGTTTTCCCAAGGATGAGACCTGGTGCAATCAAATTTTTATATCATAAACCTACTATGTTCCAAATTTCGTGAAATCGTTAGAGCCGTTTTCGAGATCCGTTGAACAAAAATAAATAACCATGAACATGAATAACCAAATATAAGAATATATATACAGAGATTGCTCGCTTAAAATAGGATATGTCTGGAAAAGCCTGTGAACAGGTGACACCAGATACTTCTGAATTAGGAAACTGAGTGAGGTCTACTGTTCACAGAACTACTAGTTTAATTTATACATTTTTTTCCAATGTTTACTGCTTATATAATACATCGGATATATAGAATATTTATTTATAATTAATCCATTCTCCCTCCTACAACAGAGGAATAAAAACTCACGTTGTAAGTTACTTTGTAGCCTACTTCTAGGCCAACCTACTACTTAGGCCTAAAACTTTGTCGTTTGTTGTTTGTTGTAATTGAAACTTTAAGTTGTAAGATCGTTTTCAACAATGAAGAAATCTAATTAAATTCGCAGCATTTTTAATCTAAATTATGGAAATGCTCTTTTGAATCATTGAGGAATATATTTTCTTGACGAATAAAATATAATTCATTAGGTACCGTATTCTAAACAAGAATGAACTACACGAATATTACATCAGATATGCTTGTACCAGCTAGGTATCCTCTATATAGAAGGCAGGAGCCTCGCAGAGATTCGGCAACGCTGATCTCGTATCTTTCTCCACCATCATTATAACGTGGACCTCACTATACCAGCATCACATAGTTTTACAGGAGTAACTATGTGGATTTTCTTTATAGTATCACCATAAATGATACATTATCACCAAAAAATGATACAGTATCACCACACATGGTAGAGTATCAACACAACATGATACAGTATCATCTCAAATTGATACATCATAATTTGATATAAAACTTGCAAACTTTGTTGAATGAATTCTACAAACCATGGGTTATCAACTCACGCTATCTTTTCTTTATGGTATCGCCATAAATGATACAGTATCACCAAAAAATGATACAGTATCACCACACATGGAACAGTATCAACACAACATGATACAGTATCATCTCAACTTGATACACTACACCATAATTTGATACAAAACTTCCAAACTGAATGAATTCTACAAACCATGGGATATCAACTAATGCTATCTTTTCTCTATATCTTACAACTATATCTTGTACCATAATTTGTTATCTATACAATAATAAAGAAAAGAGCTGGTTTATACACGTACGGGATAGGAAAATTATGTTTGACGCATCATCACGTCTGAACTACTGGACTGATTAACTTGAGATTTTGCATACAGATTCTTAATTAACCGAGGATGGTTATAGACCTATTTTAAATTCTTCAAAATTCCATCACGTCAAGTTTTCAGTTCGTCAAGTTTTTAAATAGACCCTTGCAGAGCACAGGTTACCTGCTAGTTTTAGATAAGTTGTTATTGTATTGTTATTATTTCAAATAAGTAGATATTGTTTGTTTTCTAACCATATTATTTGTACTCTTCTATTTTACTATCCATAACGAACTGCAAGTAATAAATCTGGAACTATTTTTAACGACTCTACACTAACGACACTGTGGCAGTGAGTAAAGTACTAGTTTTAATAACTAATATTCAAAGAAATTAGACTGTAGTGTTGTTAAAAATAGTTTGTGCAGAGCACTATTTTTAATTCAGGCCTTTTCCCAAGTTATAATAGTAAATTTAATAAGCAATAGACTAGAGCCATTATTGTGAGTTAGCGAAATAAATTATTTTCTCTCTCTCTATTATGAACGGCCATGACTACGAGTTTCCCATGATAGATATTTAAAAATTGTGGCTCCGAGTCGTCGAGGAATGTAGATTATGGAATTATCTCTAAAACTTAGCCTTCTTGTCGCGACATAAAGTGCGATAAGTTGGAAAACAGCAAGCATTGAAATTATAACAAACTACCTATTTTGCAGTTACTATTTGGTCCAAAGGCTCTACAAGCCACGCGACGATTGGTCAAATTGATTCCTTTCGCCCAATAGGAGACCTGTTTCTAAATACAGTAGTAGGGGGATTCCCCAGTCGAGAGACCAGATTACGTTTCGGAGGACACTTTGCTAGGAGCACTACGAGAGTAAAGATGTAGTCACTATGTTTCGCCCTTTTTGGGCAGGTTTATAAGCTTATTTCAGTAGTTAATGTAGGAGCTAGTTTTATTTTTATTAAAGTTTAAATTTACTAGTAGTGCCATGTCCTGAAAGGTTTAATTGTGTTTCTTCTTCATGTACGAATAATTGTTTCTTCAAATAACCGCTAAGGTACGTAAACTAAGGTTAAAATATAATTTAGGGAAATTAATTAAGTGAAACTTCAATCAAGAGATTTTATCAACAAAACCTGTTATTTTTCAAGTTAATAATATTGATTGAGAATAATCCTTTTGATTTTATTAGTGATGGAAGATACTTATAAATTTTTTCTAAAGAAGTATAGAAAGTTTTCAGTTACGTTACATTTGAGTTATTGTTTCTGGAGATATATTATCGTAGAGTATTGCTGAAAGTCAGGAAGATAGCCTTTAAATTGGAATGAAATTTTTAAGATTATGTTCATATTGAGTTTATGACATTTTATAATTTTATATTTTTCCAGACTCTGTTTTCTTATGTCATTAAGGCTTTCGAATAATTTAGTAAATTTTTATGATAGCAATCTTAATAGACGAAGAAGAAAGTTTTTCTTTTCCATGAAATTAATATTAATGAATGTTCAAATTTTAATACCATTTAAATTATTTTCTATGTGTCTACTAATTTTATTTAATTAAAGGTAAAAACTATCTAATATAAAGGTTAACATCATAATTAATGAAGTATTCATTTTCTAAAAGCATTATATTAATTTATTACGGGTGTTTTCATAAATGTTGCATTGTATATTAATGACACTCTGGCAAGTAAATCCGTTTTAATTCAATTTTGAGAATGAAATCAGAACGTCAAGATAAAATCTAAATTAAATAATTGAATAAACTCCTGTTTTAGCTTTTGATGAATTGTAGGAAGAGTTAGAAATTAATGCTGTAATACATTTATTTACAGCGGTTCATGTGTGTCCCCAAACCAACTTCTTGTACTACCACCCCTTTGGTTCCGCAACTTTATGTAACACCGCTTCAAGACACCCGTTCAGACGACAGGTCTAGGGACGTAAGAGGACGTCGCCGTCAAGCCAAATTCAACCGGTAAAAGCTCACCGCCAAAAACAAGGTACTGTAACCCCGACGATAAAGCAACGTACAGACCAACGAAAGTGCAGTGTAGTGAAACAAAGGTTCATTCGAGAATATCAATCAAAACTGGGGATTCAAAATTATTATGAAATGGGTTATATGGGTTACTATCGACGAAACTTGGGTTCAACGGGCTTTTCTTTCTTGAGTAATTCCATGTTGAAATGAACTTGTTATTTGATGACTGATATTGTTTGGTTTTGTGACGTATTGCTATCTAATCGGGGATAGTAATGCGCCCCGAATCAGATGAAGAATGTCACCAAAGTAACATGAAATTGTTGTTTCTGTTGTTCGATTTTAGTTGCCAATGTTTATTGAAGCTGTTTGTATTTTTCAATTATTTCAAATTGTAGTGTTATTCTATACTATAAACCTATTAAATCAGGCATGGCAAGATTAATTGAAGTTTTCTTGACTCTAGCCCGTTCACCTGCATGAATTAGGTATAGACTCAGGTATTTTCTAGATGTGTCGGCCTATTTCTAAATTCTAAATTTTATTCAAAATATCTTATCTATCATCTTTTAAAAAGTGCAGGCACAAGTTCAAAAAACGAAATATTATTTGTATAGCCTATTTTCTTATTGTTATGATGCAATAGAGAGTTGAGTGTGAGGGAGAGGGCCGTCTGCGCCCTAACTTCGCTCTCTAGGAAAAATAAAGGCAGCCATTCTATTCTATCAATGTCTGTATTTTCTAATAATTTCAAACAAAAATGAGAAGATGTATAATCGAATGAATTTTTCAACAGAATTGAACAGGAAAATCGACTGGTCGAACACAAATTACATTCCCGGTACAACCTTTCGACCAAGAATCAATTGGTCTCCCATAACACCTCGGATAGAAACTATTAGGCCTTACTATCCTGACAGACCTGATTATCCTAACAGACCAGATTATCCTAACAGACCTGATTATCCTAACAGACCTGAATATCCTAACAGACCTGAATATCCTAACAGACCTGATTATCCTAACAGACCTGATTATCCTAACAGACCCGATTATCCTAACAGACCTGATTATCCTAACAGACCTGATTATCCTAACAGACCTGATTATCCAAACAGACCTGATTATCCTAACAGACCTGATTATCCTAACAGACCTGATTATCCTGATATGCCTCATCATCCTGACCCACGTACAAGACCTATGGAGACTACCACCCTTAGAAATTCACCTGAGACTACTACGAGCTTCATTGATGATTTTGAGACCATTGAAAAGCACATGGAACATGATCATTCCCATAATATTCCTGGGAAGGTCGATCCTGTAATGTATTGTAACAACCAAATACCAGACAATCCTCCTGACTTCTGTGCCGGAAACTTTGATTCCGCTGCTGTGATAAGGGGAGAGCTTTATATATTCAAACAAGGGGTAAGTGCAGATTGAACTTAGAAATCTTTAAGTACCTTTTTAAAATTGTTTATTTATTTTGATTCTTGAAATTAGATTTCTAATTTCAATATATATTCTAGAGTAGTCCTAGAGGAAAAAAGACAAGGCGTATAAGTTAGGATAACACCTTCATTCGTTTTCGAATTATTGTTTACAATCTATATAATAAGAGAGAGTAGGGTTGTGTTTGTTAGTATCAAAACATGCCAACTTGTGGATTGCATACCGGAAAAACGGGAATGATCTAGATCTTCAAATATTGCACATCTATTCTAAAAATATCAATCTCGTGCACCTCAAAGTCCGAATTTCAATTGTCCTTCTAGATTTTCCAGAATAATTAATGTTGAAATTTAATTCATGGGACATTAATACATGCCATTATGTTGATATAGAACTATAATCTAGAGAGACTACCTCTTCGAAACAGATGGTTAAAATTGGTAACTAAATTGAAAACCAGTCCAATATTGTCAGGTTGGCATTAAGTTGAGGAAGGTTTCTGAACAATATTAGAGTCATGTCACTTTATTATGTTAGTACCAAGTTGAAGAAGATTTCTATACTATAATAAAGGAAAGAACTGGCTTATACACGTACGTGATAGGAAAATTATGTTTGACGCATAATCATGTCTAACTTACTGGACTGAAATCAACTTTAAATTTTGCATATAGTTTCTTAATCAACTGAGGATGATTCTATGTCTACTTCAAACTCTTCAACATTTCACTCAGTCATGTTTTCATTATGTCACGTTTCAAAATAAACCCTTGCGGAGCACGGGTTACCTGCTAGTTTTAAATAAAAAGAATGAGAAATTTTCAAAAACCACAGATTTTATTGATAGTTAGAAAGACCGGTTTCGGTTGTTACACCATTGTCAATCTCTGATAAACTCGAGAGAGGTTTTTGACAATTTCTTACGGTAGTCTTTTTATTTAATATGAATAATTATCACAATATTAACTTCTCAACTACCCAAAAAGATTACAAATTTGAAGCGCTATGGGCAAGTTATTTTTTCAGTCACATTTTTGCCCTCAAGATGCAGTGCATAATTTATACCATTCATCTCATCCAACCTATGTAGAATTCTCTGAGTGATAATATCATGATGACTTATAATAATTCTCGAGAGAATAATGTATCCAGTTTTAAAATAGACAATCCATGCACTGTTTACTCTAGATTTTAGTTTTGAAGCATCTAAATTCAAAAATCTACTTTGTGAAAATATTTGAGGACTAAAAATCTTGTGAATTTTATTGAAGAACTACAAGATTTAACCTATTTTGGACAATGTGTTACATTATCTGAATTTGGAGAGGAATAGCACAAGGTTATCTTATTTTCCTCTCCCTATCATTTTGATAATGAGCTTATTGTATGAATGAATAGAGAAGAAAGAGAGAGATATTCAACATGGATCATTCTCTCTCAGATTCTGATTTGTCAGTTTTAATACTGATTAAATTGATTCTCAGATATCAATTCATAGTTCGAAAGTAATTTTATTTGTTTATTTTTCACTTTATTTGAATATTTCATTCCATAATATTATACCATAGAGAAACATAATAGCGTAAGTAGAAACACTTCACTCACATGGGCTACTTGAAAAAATAAAGGGTACTACAATATTTTTATATTGTTTTTATTAATTTAATTCAGCATAAGTAGATATCCCAAGATATAGGGCATCTATGTCGCAATTTTTACTGTTAACTCAAGCCAATTACTGTTGATTTTTATTGTTTTAGGGTGAGAGTGTATGAACGGCACAATATGAGAGACTACCAGCTTCACACGGGAAAGAACTACGTGGACTATCGGCTTGAGATAACAGTAAAAGTTGCGACATAAACGCCCTATACCATGGGATATCTACTTGTGCTAATGTTTCTCTATGATTATACTTATTTTTTCATATTAATTCTACATTTTCAGTACTTGCTTACTTTGAAGAAACGTGGCCAACTGAAACACAACCCTCAGAAATATCTGTATTCAGTCTTCAGAAACAAAACCACTCCAATGCTAAATTGCATAGATGCTGTTTATGAGAGGCCAAACGATCATCGGTTTGTCATGTTCACAGGTAAATTCGAGCCCTTAAATAGAAATTATATTTGATCACAATTATAATTGAGTTATGATTCTCACAAGGTGTCAAATTATCAAGCGATAACTGAGAATCTTCAATAAATATTTGTTGAGTTTTGTGCAGAAACAGTAAAGCACAGATAAATAATAAGCGTAGCATCAGCTGATTGAAAGTGGAATTTGCGTGTTCTTAGCGCGTAAGTCTGTACCTCTACACATACAGAATGAGCGGAATAGACGTTCCCCATAAGAGGCAATGCATCCTGAAGACGCAAGCGAGATAAATTCCGTCTGACGCGCTCGTATATATGAGGTATAATTGGTCATTGACCCTATGGCTCTGTTGCACAAAAGCCGGTTAATTTTTAATCGTGATTAATTTCACAGGAATTAGTTTTTGAAAAGACGGCTTCTCTGATTGTTTCTTGTGGAATTAATCACGGTTAAAATTTAACCGGTTTTTGTGCAACCGGCACTAAGTGTGATTGATCAGGCAGAAAATACAAAGGAGACAAAAATCTGATTCTCTCACAACACCTTTTAGGGCCGTTTGCACAGTGACAGTTTAAACTGAATTTAATTTTAAACTAGATTAGATCCGTATCAAGTCTCGTTTGTTAAAATTTGTTTCATTTTGAGTTTAAGCCACCAGCTGACTAAATTCAGTTTAATCTTCCGGTAGTCGCGCCCCACTCAATCACACGAGCAGTCGCGTGTTGTATTTTGTACAACATCCAATTTTCCAAGTGTTATGTACTCTGTTTACTGTCAAAACATATTAATTAATATTGTATAATAATTACTTTTTCCATCTTCTTGGATTATTTTACGCCTATGGAAATTTGGATGATTTCCATTTCATAGCCCAATAAGGTTCATCAAGCAAAGCCATCAATTCTGTGTTATTGGTTCGTTTACAGTCCCCGTATACAGTCTTTCCCTATGTTATGCACTGTCGCGAATAAATGGCACCTGAAGACTGAACCATTGCTCGGTTGATACTGCAAGTCGGTGGAGTGATGGAGGGAAAGTTTTAGAATGCATAGGTGACTCATGCACCACCACATTCAATTGTTTTGTGCAGCAAAAAAACTGACACTGTTGTACTTTTTACAACAGCGCGACTGCCGGAAGGTTAAGCTTTGACTGCCCTTACGGCCCTTAGGGGCCAACGGGCCTTAGTTAAATAGAGTTTCATATTGTCTGCTTTATATATTTCTGTCCATTTTGATTGATTATTTCGATAAATTCTGGTTCTAATTTCTACCAATGTTCCAGGCGCCTGGTATTGGGTATTCGATGACAACATGAATATGCTGGAGAACAGTCCTCAGCCAATCACAAGATATGGAATTTCACAATATGTGACCAAAATCGACGCAGTTATGGTAAAAGATGGTAAGACGTTCCTGTTTGAAACGGGCAAATATTGGCGCTTTGATGATGTGAAGAAGAGACTGGATGAAGGATATCCTCGTTCTACGAGCTTTTTTCTTGGTCTACCATCGAAGATTGATGCTGCATTCACTTGGACTGATAGTAGGTTTAAATAATATTTATATATTTAAAAAATATATATAATGTTTTATATAATACTAGCCGTCAGGCTCGCTTCACTCGCCATATCAGTCTAACAAGGAGGCTCCGCCCCCTGGACCCCCGACTAGATCGTCCAAAAATGAGACCAGCGGGCTCGCTTCGCTCGCCTGCATTCTTCATTCCATCAGAAAGTCAAAGCTGAGAAAGCGCAAAAAAACGCTGGAAAAACGTATCTTTGGCGTTATTTCAAATCCCTTCTAACACAACATTATAACACCCTAGCTCAGCTTCTGTACTAAATTTGTACAATTTCTGTTCATTTGTTCTCGATGAATCTGAGAAAAAGCAAAAAACGCTAATTTTGGGCGTATCTTTGACGTTATTGCAAATTCCTTCTAACACAACATTATTACACCCTAGCTGAGCTTCTATACTGAATTTGAACATTTTCTTGATGCGTTGGTTAACTACGTGATACCATGGTTCTGTTTTAAAGTTTTTAATAGACTAAATTTTTAGTGAAATTTGACAATATCTTTGTTTTCTTATTATGAACATTTTCTGTTCATTTGGTCTCGATAAAGCTGAGAAAACGCTAAAAAACGCTGGAAAAACGCAAATTTTGGGAGTATCTTTGGGAATTTTTCCAAATCCTTCTTAGTGCGCCTCTGAAGGGCCAACTGAACATACTCAACATACCTACCAAATTTGAACGTTTTTGGTCCGGTAGATTTTTAGTTCTGCGAGTGAGTGAGTCAGTCAGTCAGTGAGTGAGTGCCATTTCGCTTCTATATATAGATAAAAGCAGTGACTGATGATTTGTCAATGGACCTGACAAATCAGACGACCCAGGATCGTTCGAACTGGAGACTTAGATCAAGGAAAGCCCACCTCAAATAATGAGAAAAAAGCAAGGAAGAAGAGGAAGAAGAAGAAAATATTTTTTGTCATTGGATAGAACGACTAGCAATCAAATTTATTCACTCATTTATTTATTAGCACTTAATTTATATTCACATGGTTGTTCATGACGATAGAGGACCTACCGAAAGATTCAAGACTCGTTTTATCAACCATCAGGCTACAATTATAGCATTAGGCAAATCATTATACAGTATATATATATATACATTTTAAAAGTACACACAATTGGATAGAAAATCATCATGATAAAGCATATTCATATTACATTCAAGTTGTCAGGTCAAGTTGTCAAGTTGAAAGATCTCGTTGTCACAGTAAGTGAATAAATTCATTTATCGAAGAAAATTGACTGCTACTCGATCTGATAACAAAAACGTTATTTAATAGTGAGCAATTCGAGATGGAAAACAACATTGAAGAAACATAATATTTCTTTGAATTGAATAATGATACTGTGATAATAATTTATCTATAATTGAGAAGACAAAGTTCTATTTTAGTCACATCCACATTTATTAGACTTGTACACAGGACTGCAGTTTCGTGTTGAAACCAACACATCTTCAGTTAGAGTGTCTTAAGGTGCGTACAGACTTTCGCTCTGCTCCGCAACCGAACGTCACTCCAGCAGAGCAATTGATGATCGACCGGCGAGCAAGAGGGGTTCAACCGGGGAACGCGAGAAGATCTAACATCTTCCGTAACGTTCATGATGGGTGCGTGGGCGGAGCGACTGTGGTTCGATGGTGGTACGAGGGCGGTACGAGGGCGGCACGAGGGCGGTACGAGGGAGGAGCGTGCTCGGTGCGGGTTGGAAGCGCGAATATGTGTACGCAGCTTAATAAATATGTGGATGTGACAAAAATAGAACTGTGTTTTTTCAATTATGGAGAAATTCCACAATATCAATTATCATTCAACAAACTTTATTTATCTATTATAATTTTATCCAAGGGGCAGTTTTGGGCTGAGGCTGTTGACCATTTCTCAATCATTTATATAATATGATTCCTATATTATTCAATCCAATGTAGTAATAAATTAATTAATGCACAGGTACTTCATAATAGGCAAGTATTTAGTTGACATATCGTTCCAGTAATCTTTAAAAATTTTGGCTAGAGTGCATTTATTTGAACATAGTTTAAGATCTGACACAATCAATGCCACGAGAACCAATTCAGAGAAGGCTCTTTTGAAAAGAAAGTCTCCCCGATTGGTTCTCGTGGCATTTGATTATGGTTAAAATTTACAATGTATCACTAATATGTACATATTTTGATTTTTCCCCAGACACGATTTACTTTTTCAAAGATAATGAATTTTGGAGCCTGAACAAGGAATGGAAGCGAGTCGAGAATCTACATGGACAGTCCGCCTCCAAATACTGGCTGAATTGTGATCATTGAAAAACTATATATCTTGAGTGTTAGAATAGAATGACTTTCCTATTTGTTGACGTGGCGAAGTATGAACTCAATGCCCACTTTACCACTTAACCACGTCCTTAGCAGTAAATACTAATACAATGCAAGAAAAATACAGAGATAATGAAGACATCGAAACAAAGAACGACAATAGAATGCAATAAATATGAGAGTTCAATATCGGAAATTGAAATCTTAGAGAATTAAGTGTTTTTCAAAAAAGCCTTCTCTGATTGGTTCTCGTGAAATCAATCACGATTAAAATTTAACTGTTCATTTATCTGATTAAAATCAGCTGTTCTGAATAGTGAGTTGTGTTTTTTCTGGCTCTAAATTTTGTCAGATTACGCAAAAATGTTCCAATTAATGGTGATTTGAGTGTGATATTTTTGGTTTTTTATTTTGTTTTCAACCGTCAAAATTTAAAATTCTTAGTTTTTGTTGTTTTTTAGTGAAAATGAACTAAATTTTGGGAAAGTGAAACCATAACCCTATTTCGGACACTTAAAATGTTACCTATCTAAATGTGGGAGAGAAATAGTACAAGGAGTATCCTTAGTTTTTCTCTCCCAATCAGTGCTACTTTGTAAAAATTATGAATAAATACTAAGCTATTCAACTGACTTTCGTGCAACCGGGCCTTATGGTCGCTTTTTTCAAAAAAGGTTAACTCAAATTCAACTTAACATAAAAATCATCAGGCCTTTCTCGCTCCAAGAAAGCTTTTTACCCATAAATTATAGACATATTGTAACAATGATAGAAGGCCTACGATGACTGAAAATTATCCTTGTTTGGATTTTACATTTTTCTACTTTCTCATTTATTTATTTATTTATTTCATTGACAATTACAAATCATAATTGTAATAAATATAATATGATTTGGAAAAGACAAAAGGCATAGCCCAAAACTGTCTTCTCCCAAATTTTTATAAATAAAAGTTTCAAAAAAGAATAAGGTTAAGATTTCACTTTCACTTCAAAAAGTCCAATTTCCACTTCAAAACTAATGACTAAACTAAACATTTTGAATTTTGATATTTAAAAACTGATAAAAAACAAAAATATTTCACTCAAATCTCTACAAATTGGGAATTTTTGAGTAATTTTGCAAAATTTTGAGCCAGAAAAGAAACACATTCAGCCCATGGGAGCTCTTATCACATTATCATTATCAGTTGATACTAGTACTGGGTACCATTTATAAAAGGGTACCAGAAAATAATAAAAGGGCAACAGTTAGGGGTAACAATAAAAACAATACAAAAGTTTCTCCCCAATCAAAAGTTTATTCCAACACCTTAATTGCTATAAATATTGAATATAGACATACAACTTGACAAATAATTTCTAACTACTGCAATAAGTCAATGTTATGACCACTGATGAAACATTGTGTTTATATTCGAGATGATATTATTCTTGGCTCTCATATGACTCTTATATGGTTCAATAAGTTGAACCATGTAAATCTAATTATGGTTCATATGACTCTATGGTTCAATAAGTTCAATAATAAGCCTAAATAATAATGACCCTGGAAAATTAGCCTCTATAATGACCTAAACAATAGTCTCATTCAGGCTTGCCGTTAATCAGCTGCACTAGTATGTCCTGATAGTCACCGGAAGTATCACTCTGCAAGAAAAAGTATTTTTTTAACAAAATCAAAACAAATTCATTGTTTCATTTCTTCAGAAATATAGTATGCTAATAATTAAGCCCCCTACACACTTCAAGACCAGACTTAGACCAAGACCGTCTGAAGTCTTCAGGCCACAAGTTGACCGTCTGGGATGGTTCTGCACACTCCAAGACCAGACAAGCATGGAGTAGAATATAAATATGATAAATATGTGAGTACTGCACTTTTGATTTATTGTACAATGGGATCAGTGTTGGAAATCGCGCACAGATTTCATCAAAGGGTCAAAGAAGTTCTTTATTATTACCTGTAGAAATAGAGATATAATTATGTGTATTCACCAATAGATATATTGCATTGTACATCACAGTAGTCGCCTGTTTGCGTTCCGCTCTTGCTCGACCTGTGATCATTTTGCGATCTGCTCGTGTAACGTTCGTTTGCGGACCAGAGCGTAAGTCTGTACGCACCTTTACGCGCTCTGTTCGCGCTCTGCTCTAGCTCGACTTGTGATCATCTTGCGATCTGCTCGTGTAACGTTCGTTTGCGGAGCAGAGCATTAGTCTGTACGCACCTTAAAAGTCCTACACACACACACACATACACACAAAAACACACACACACACACACACACACACACACACACACACACACACACACACACACACACACACACATATCGATTTTTGTTCGTACGATATTTTGCCGTCCTTGTGAATTCTATAAGATTAAACGGAATTGAACATAATCTGTTCGAAATCAACTGTTTAATCTCATAGGATCTATAAAGACGGCAAAATGCCGTACGAACAAAAATCGATGTGTATGTAGCTTTAGTGAGGTCTACGTTATAATGGCAGTGGAGAAAGATAGAAGAACAACGTTTCCTGTATTATCAATGCCTTCTATAGACGGTTGCTGACACAACGTTCCCTGTCTTATCAATGTCACGAACTGCTTATCATTAAATCACTTTTCTGTTATTAAATGGAACGACTTTAGTGAGGTCCACGTTATAATGGAAGTGGAGAAAGATAGGAGAACAACGTTGTCGATCCTCTATTTTGTCAATACCTTCTATAGACGGTAGCTGACACAGGTTTATTGATGTAATATTAACTGTTCTTTCTCGTTTTAAAAAATCAATCATATTTTATAAAGCAAGAAATTATATTTTTCAATGAATTTTCTTAATTAAGATGAAATATTTTGTTAATTAACTATTTATTTCACATTGTTGAAATACGATCTGGCAACAGAGCAAAGCGAGAAAGAGATAGCGCTATCCGTATTCTTGAATGATACACAATGATAACAATACCATTGCGAATCAAACACTGCCATTATAACATGGACCCCACTAAACCAGCTATCCGGTTTAGGCTACAGTAGACCGGACGGAAAAGTAGCCTAAGTATTTATGTTTAATAATTTTCGCCACACTGCACAGAAAGCAGCTGTTTTCCAATCCCTATGTAGATCTGAAAGACATTGCTTGCAGACGACTCTTGCTGACGTCAGAACAGGTTTTGTGGGAGGTTGAGTTTATACTTTTTTATTCTTTCAAATGACAATAAGATGATATTATTATAAATGTTTTAATTATTGAATAATGAACACAAATAATGAAAAGTTTTTTGATCAGCTGTTTTTTGATCACTTTTCTTAGTTCCATGTTAGCGGAAAGAGAACCCTTTTCAGCCTAGGCCGGAAAGAAACCTGTTCTGATGTCAGACGAGAGTCGTCTGCAAACAATGTCTTTCAGATCTATGTAGGGACTGGAAAACAGCTTCTTTCTGTGCAGTGTGGCGAAATAGTATATTTCGCACCTAGGGCCGAAAATGAGATATTTCCGGCTCGAAATCGGTTTTTAAGTCCGAGGCCGTAGGCCGAGGACTAGAAAAGATTGAGAGCCGGAAATACATTTTTGCCCATGGTGCGAACGCTATTTTTCGCCACACCAAAAAAAAACTTCCCAATATATGAGAAATTAAAAAATAAATAAAATTCAAACAGCCTATTTTGATAGTTTGAATCTTGGTTATGACAACTTTCACTGTCAATTAATTTCATATTACTAATTAATGATTTACAATAGTGACAATATTTTTATACTATTAATATTTCGAATAATTGTTTGAATTTTTATAGCTCGCGCTTTGCGCCTGGTGCAATATCTCATGGATAGATGGATGAATAGAATTTTCATTACTATTGTGAAATAATGTGATTAAAAAATTAATATAATTGCATATTTCACAGTTTTGTCTCAAAATATATCTAAAAAATTGATTGAAATTTAAATTACGGTAACTAATATAAAAAATAGCTAATAAAAGTCGAAATTCATCGACAAAAAAAAATGTCGCTGACCGAGGTTCGAACCTAGATCATGTTTGTATTTCACTGAGCTTAGAGCTTTTGAGTACACGCCTTTACACTCTCGGCCATTGCTCCTTTTGATCGAACTGGCCTGTAAGTCAGGTAACGTATGTAGGCTACTATAATATAGTGTAGCCTATAGCGGCAAACTTTAAGCCGGTTTGCCGGCATTTTCACAACAAAATATTGCTCTGAAAATAGTTAAATCATAGAGAAAACATTCGAAGATTCAATCTTGAGTGGGCCTAATGTTTTCTCTATATGGTTTGATATTGAAGAAAAATTATCTAAAAGTTTTAATAATGAATTACGGAAAAATTACTAGGAATTTTTTAGTCAAGGCTGAGTTTCACCAGTAGGCTTACCTTAAACTTTAGATCTCTGCTGTATTTTCCTATTATTATTGTTGATTGTATTGCATTAAGAAGTGGAATTCGATAATAAAAAAGAAACAATTATTACTCTACCTCACTTTTAAATATCGATACAATTATTGTACTTTGATTTCAAATTCGATTCTTCACTTTTAAAGACTTGCGATACGTACCTTTCTGACAATGGACAATGTAGCCAACATTATATTGTTGAGGCTATGGATATATCATCGTATTCTATTGTTTGATATCAAAAACACAATAATAAATATTAAATTATGAAACAGTAATTTATAAAATATATTATTATAGACATAATACCGCGATTCACGATACATAATTATATAGATTATTACAGTCATTATGAGATTATCTCTCCATGATTTTTGTGAGATCGGACACGATCAGCTGTTATTCAAGGTCATTTTACAGCCCTAGGGCTGTAAAGTTTTACCGGCCTGGTCGGAAAACAATCACTTTCGGCCTCCATATGACGCACGTAAACCAGCTCATTACATCCAAGTGTGGCGAAAAATAAATATCATTCAATTACTCAAAGTTGTAATTGAGTAATTGTTGAACTGACCTTCACCCAGTCGACAAGAGACTTATGAGTGAGTTCGTGGAAAGACTGAGCCACTCTGGCCAGATCTATCTCGCTTCTCCAGATGATGACTCGATTCAGAACTTGCTCCTTAGTTCCCAAACCATTCATTGCATCCTTTAACACAGTTGCATAGTATTTTGGAGGATCCTCAGCGTAATTTACTGCAACAAACCATATTTCAATGAATATCATTCTATATAGATGATTGGAAAAGTAACATTTGAATTCAATATTATATCATCCTGATTTCTCCAATTCCAATGTTTATAGGGACATTCTATTATAATAGGATATCGTTGCCATCGCTCAAACTACTTAGTTTTGCTGGTAACGCCAATGATAATATTATAATCGATTTTTAAATGGAGAATATTTCAATTTTAAGTTTTTGCAATGTATTGTATATGAAAATTTTTATATTTTTCACATTTGTAAAGTTTGTTTAATGATTTAGGCACTAAATATTTCTTTCTTTCTTTCTTTCTTTCTTTCTTTCTTTCTTTCTTTCTTTCTTTCTTTCTTTCTTTCTTTCTTTCTTTCTTTCTTTCTTTCTTTCTTTCAATAGGGGGTTTATAGGGGAATTCCTTATTGTATTGTGTCCGTACAGGTTAGCAGACTTCCTTGTTGAATAATGTTTGATTGATGTATGTTATGTGGGATCTGTTGTGTTGAAATATGAGTAATGGTAGATATTAGATTAAACTTTGATGTGTCATATACTGCGGGATCGTTGCTCCCTTAATGCAGTTCAATAATTGTGACGAACAAGAAAAGTAAAGTAAAGTATTACCAGACTCAGTAGTTGGCTGATGGTTGAAATGATCTTGAACAGAATGTGGGAGTCAAATATTCAAGCCTACGTTTCCTATTGGTCGTCTCGTTCAGACAGCCTATCGCTTGCCATTGGTCGACGAGAGCCAATCAGAAGCGAGCACAGAGCTCTGTAAGAGCGTGTCATTCTCACTGAGGCGAGTGAGTAAAGAGTTAGGAGAGAATATGGATAGTTCATTCAGCTTGAAGAGAAGAAGGAGGAGAAAATGAAGGAGAAGGAGGAGAAGAAGAAGAAGGAGGAGGAGGAAAATGAGTAGAGGGAGAAGAGAAGAATACGAACGAGAAGAAGAAGAAGAATGCGAAGTAGTAGAAGTATGAGGAGGAGAAGAAGGAAAATAAGAGGAAGACAGGAGAAGCAGAAGAAGACAGGAGAGAGAGAGAAGAAAAAGAATAGAATAAGAAGAAGAAGAAGAATAATGAGAAGGAGGGATATTTTGTACAAATAAAAAGTAGTAGAATAGTGGACGAAGGTTGAGAAGAGATGAGAGGAGAGGTAGAGGAAGAAGATGGAGAAGAAGAGGGAAAAAGGAAAAAGAAGAAGAATGAGAAGGGGGATATTGTGTACAGATAAGAAGTAGGAGGAAGAATAGACGAGAAAAGGACGAGAAGTGATGAGAGAAGATGTAGAGGAAGAAGGAAAAGATGTACAACGAGAGGAAGAAGAAAGGAAAAAGAAGAAGAGGGAAAAGAAGAAGAAGTAGAAGAAAAGGGAGTAGTAGACGAAGAGGAAGAATGAGGAGGTGGCGAAGGATGAGAAGAAGAAGATAAAAATAATAATCTTATTAATGGAGACAACAGGATTAACCCATTTTGCCTCCTTCACACAATACAATATTTTCAACACATTATACAATTTGAAATACAAGAAGATAAAAAATGAAGAAATATACAATTAATATGAAAGAATACAAAAATAATCATTGAAGTAATCGTAAACAATAATAATTGATTATAAGAAGAAAGAATGAAGAGAGAAAGAATGTCTGTGTAAAACCAAGAATGGAAGGAAATGATTAATTGAATTAATAATAATAGAAATTATATAAAATTAGAACACCACTCACAAAAATCTGGTGTGGCACACTCACACAACTTTCCTTGCCGTTATGAAAATTGATCACCTGACGCTAGTGTTCCCGCGCATCTCAAGTCTACTATTCAAAGATTTAAGCCAGCTGTTGACAGGGCAATAACGCTGGATACACACGAGGTCTGCTATCTCTTCATAGTGAATCATTTAATAGAATGAACAGTTGCTAACAGTTTGCAATTGGATAATCACATTTTCGAGCTTATTTTTAATTTTAGGTGAAAATGTTGCTGAACATTAATTGTAGAGATTCTCATGCTCAATCTTTACCCCTCGAAATTTTTTGTTTAAATTGTATCTGAAGCCTGATAATTGAGAATTCAAAATCAAACTTTGCACAGATGGGGGCGGAACTCCTGAAATTTTTACAAATGTAGGACTTGTTGCAGTTTATAGAGCTTATCAATGACTATTTCAGGTACTTCAGGTATTTCAGGTATGAATTTGATCATAATCGTTGGAGCCGTTTTCGAGAAAATCGCTAAAAACCCTGTTTTTGACAACATTTTCGCCATTTCAGCCGCCATCATTGATTGCATTTGATCGAAATTGTTCGTGTCGGATCCTTATAGTGTAAGGACCATACGTTCCAAATTTCAAGTCATTCCGTTAACTGGGAGATGAGATATCGTGTATACAGACGCACATACACTCATACACACACACACACACACACACATACAGGCCAATACCCAAAAATCACTTTTTCGGACTCAGGGGACCTTGAAACGTATAGAAATTTGGAAATTGGGGTACCTTATTTTTTTCGGAAAGCAATACTTTCCTTACCTATGGTAATAGGGCAAGGAAAGTAAAAAGACAGATCACATGCTACCTAACCAAATTATATCAGATCTTACGGAATTCATAATTTTATATGAGATCTTACGAAAGATCAAGGTGAAGGAGAAGAAGAAGAAAAAGAAGAAGGAGAATAAAATGGAGGAGTAGAAGAAGAGGAAGTGTGAGGAGGTGGCGGAGGAGGAGAAGATCAAGGTGGAGGTGAAGAAGAAGGATGAGGAGAAGGAAGAGGAGGAGGAAGAGTAGGATGAGGAGGAAAAGAAGAAACACTTTGTATGAACTTTGTAGAATAGTATATTTCGCACCTAGGACCGAAAATGAGACTTTTCCTGCTCGAAATCGGTTTTCAAGTCCGAGGCCGTAGGCCGAGGACTAGAAAAGATTGAGAGCCGGAAAAACATTATTCCCATGGTGAGAACGTTATTTTTCGCCACACAGAAAAACAAACAATATAAATATGAGAATAATGTTTATAAGGCACTTCCAAAAGCAAAACAGGAAGGTCATAGCTCTAGCAAATCTGAATATCAGGAAATTGTCCAAGTATTTTTATTTTTTATTCTGATCTGTCTAAATAACCTAAAAATTATGTTTAATTATGTAAGGGGTTGAGTTTATACTTTTTATTCTTCCAAATGACAATAAGATGATATAATTATAAATGTTTATTCTCAGTCAAAGAAAATACATAACATAAAACATCTTCATACAAATAAAAACAAGTTTTTAACTGAAAAATAATACACATATGCAAAGCTCAAGGAGCTTGTCCGCATATGGGAGCACAGTACTAATGATATTACACTGATTATATTCAAATTAAAATAAGAAGTAATAAATTCAAAAAACCGAACAATCAACTAACTTATCAAGAAATAACCGAACTATCCCTGTAAATACATTATAATTAAATCTTTTAATGACAATAATCATTCAATAAGAAATAAAATAAATGAATAAAAAAAAATGAATCGAATAACAAAACAAAATGAAATTTCACATCACTCAATGACACAAAAAGGAAAAAAATTAAAATACCGTTATGAAGCATTTTTCTCCTTTCTCAACCAAATGCAGCTCTACACAGCACACTGCACTGTGCATATGAGATCTTACGAAAGATCAAGGTGAAGGAGAAGAAGAAGGGAAAGAAGAAGGAGAAGAAAGTAGAGGAGTAGAAGAAGAGGAAGTGTGAGGAGGTGGCGGAGAAGGAGAAGATCAAGGTGAAGGAGAAGAAGAAGGATGAGGAGAAGGAAGAAGAGGAGGAAGAGTAGGATGAGGAGGAAAAGAAGAAACATTTTGTATAACTTTTTAGAGAAAAAATTTCTAATATGCATCAGTAGTGTGTCAACTTACCAATAGTGGTGAAAGCCATCCTCAGAGATTCATCCTCACAGTTCTCTTTGATTCGCTTCTCAACTGGATCATCCTTATGCTTTGATCCATACTCTTTGACTACTGTGCGTATCTGAGCAAAGCTCTCTTTCGATAGCAATGTGAAAAACTTGCCATTATTTTCAAGCAAACATTGCTCTGAAAGTAAGCGTGAACAGATGAGAATAAATGATAAATTACATTATTGTTCAAATGCTCATGCATATACAGTGAAATCTCCCAATAGCGGACACCTCTGGAGATTAGTAAAATGTCCGCTATACAGAATTGTCCGCTATACAGAATTGTCCGCTATTGAGAACTTGTGTTCATCTACTTTTTGATATAGAGAAGGTAACCCCGACCATAACAAAGTCATAGTGTGTATCTTCCACTATTATTTAGCTTGGTGAACTGTCAAGAAACATAGACACACCCTTCTATTTTGCCTCTTCATCTCTCTATGAAATCGAAAGATATATGGCTCGTTTCTAAGATGCCATTGAACATTCAATTGATCTATGTCAACCCCCTACAATTTTCACCATTCAAACACATAGTTTTGTCCGGTAAAGCTCTAAAAAGTAGACCAGTCTCATCACAGTTGAAAATGTTCTTTTGTTCAAAGCCTTCACATCAATCTTCTAGTTTTCTTTACCACTCTAAAACAATGTTTTCATCAACAGAATCTGTTGTTGTAACTTCAATACAGTACTGTTCTTTCTTTCATCTCCCTTGTTGCGTGAAGTGGCTTTAAATGAATGCATTATATAAATAGAACTCTATACAGTACATAGTACTGTATAATACTATACATGGTACTGTATTTATATCCATTATTCGGGTTTATTCTCATTCGTTCTTATAATAGCTCTTTCAAATTTCACCGCTTTTTTGGTGTCCGATATTTTACAAATTTGTCCCTTTTAAGTGTCCGTCAACCGTTATTGAGAGTCCTCTTATGAAGAAGTGGCGGGGAATAAAAATTTGTCCATTATTGAGAAATGTCCGTTAATTGGAGGTGTCCGTTAAGAGAGATTTCACTGTATCACAATTTCTAAACGGAAATGAGAGATATGGCAATTCAATTTCAAAAAAAAACTTTATACATTATATATAGTATGTAAAAACGAAATAAAAGCGATACATTATAGTCCGTGTAAGTTTACTTCCAACTTGGGATGGACACGCGCAGCAGAGAAAGCATACAGTGGGAGAGATACAGAGGCGCGATGTTGCCGTTTTGAAGCGACCAGCGATCTCCAACTTCTAGTGACTGTTCATGTGCTCATGATACACATGCGAAGTTTCCTGTCTGAAAGCGGTCAGATGCCTGACGAATTGGCAACTGCGCTTCCACCTATTACTCTATTAATCACTGTAATTGGCTTATCTCCCTCCAATTCTCTGCGCTGCATATTCCTGCAAGTCTGAAGTAAATTTGTACGGACTATGGATTGAAACATAAATATGAAAAAAGTAAATGAATAACACACTTTTTTATGTATTTGAACACGACATGCAGTCAATTTATTAAGTAAATTTCAACACTGTTGAAAATACGTTTCAATGAAACGTTTCATACGAGAAGTAGGTTTCAACACTGTTGAAAATGATCGCTAGACGGTCGAAACTACTTCATTCAGTAAGTAAAAGTTTTTAATTATTTACTTAATAATTGACTGCATGTCGTGTTCAAATACATAAAAAAAGTGTGTTAATACAAAGCAGCTCGGAATGGATCAAGAAACCATCACCTTTAAATGAATACATGCTTGGACGATAATTCCGTGTTCATGGATGAGTCTCAACACAAACGGTAAGAAAAAATGTATGAGTAACAAATTATAATGATAAATTCTGAATAATGTGGGAGTCAATGAAATGAGAGAATAGGATACAAATTGATGACATTCATGAATTTGATTGAAAAACTAGAGTTTCTCAAACAAAGTTTGGAATTTTCTGAATTTTTCAATTTGTTTAATTCAATTGAGAAGTATTTTTTTCATTTGAAAATTATTTTTGTAGCCTATGTTTTGAATTGTAAATTGAGTGTGTAACTGAAGAATGTTGAAGTGACACATAACCTAGTTACATTTTTGGACTGTTGTATAATTAGAATTGGAGCCGTTTTGGGCGTGAGCCTGTCGTACTTTTCTGTAAGTTGTGTAATTCTGAATAATTGAATGAATAAATAAATAGAGGCAAAACTACCTTGATAATGGGTACAGTATAAGATAATAAAAATAATATCATTACTTATATGGTTTACCTTTTTTTTCTGGTATAGATTTGACCTGATCTCTAACAGCCTTATCATCCAAACCTTCTGATGATCTAGGGGGAAGCTGGAAAAGTAGAAAATGTCACTTAATTTTCTTTTGAGATGAAGAAGAAGAAGAACAAGAACAAGAAGAGAACAGAGCAGACAGGATGAAGAGTAAAAACAAGAACGTGAAGAGAATGAAAGAAGGAGATTAATATTATAGTCTAGAGCGGACACAGTGCTACGTCACAGTGCTTGCTTGTGATTGGCTCAATGTCAGCTGGCTCCTCCCATTCAGAGGCAAGTGGGAGTTGCTTCCACCAATCACAAGTCTGATACACAGTATTTGATACGCAACACTTGAAATTGCTCTGTATCATTGAAACACCATTGCTATTTGTTCAGTAGGAAATGTAGAATTAGGAAATAGAAGAAGATGAAGAAGAACAAAAAGAAGAAGAAGAAGAAGAAGAAGGATACGAAGAAGAAGAAGGAGAAGGGAGATGATGATGATGATGATGATGATGATGATGATGTTGATAACTTACATCGAATCCACCCATAGCACGCAGTAACAATAATCTCGTCGGAACGTCCAAAACTGTGTTCTCAATTTCTTGGGCCAGACTAACTTTGAACTCTGAAAATATAAGGAACATACGTTTTCATCCATAATATAATGAAGGGAAGAATTAAGCTTGTACACATCAGGATAGGAAATTCAAGAATGATGCATCATCACGTCTCAACTACTCAACTGATTAACTTGAAATTTTGCATGTAGATTCTCAATTCATCAAGGATGTGAGCTTATGTCAAATGCTCCAAGATTTCGGTGAGTCAAGTTTTCAGATGGACCTTGCGAAGCACGGGTTACCTGCTAGTCTAGAATAAAAAGCTTTCATCACTTCTTGTCATCAAGAGTATCTGGATTTGGATATTATTAAGTTAGAGGCTATAAAAAATAGGTATGTAATTTCTGTGATCGTATGAGTTCGTAGGAAATAAAATATTATCAGACTGTACTGCTGATGATTTCAATTGGCCTACGGTATGCTGTATCATAGAGAAACAATAGCTTGAGTAGATATCCCATGGTATAGGGCGTTTATGTCACAACTTTTACTGTTATCTCAAGCCGATAGTCCACGTATTTTTTTCCCAAAAAGGTATGTGACGTTGGTAGTCTCTCATATTGTGCCGTTCATACACTCTCACCCGACCAAAACAGTAAAAATCTTCAATAATCAATAGTAATCGACTTGAGATAACAGTAAAAGTTACGACATAAACGCCCTATACCATGGGATATCTACTTATGCTATTGTTTCTCTAAGGTTGTATTGACCTCTGGCCAATATTGATCACTGGCAAACGTTATGCAACAGTCATATTAGAGCTTATCAAGCTTTTCGACTTTCTTTCATACTGAAAAAGTATAGGAATCTCTCTCGAATTCATTGATTATAAGGCTAGCTTCACACGCTTTCGGTTTCATCCGGTTCGGTACGTTTTCAGTTCGGTTCGGTACGTTACCGAAAACAAATGAGGCTTTCATACATGTCAGGTTTTAATTCGAACGGTTCTAATTAGGTATGTCTTCTCAAACACAGCTGTGTTTGGATTTTTACAGTTCATGCTGGTATATTTAAATATAACAACTTGTGTTAAATTGTGATTATGTCATTTCTTGATCAACATTTTAAAATTAATTAAAAATTGTGAATTATTTGAATAGTTACTTTTTGATTATGTTAATTTTGGATGATCAGAGAGATGATTTTTTTAATTGAAAATTTGTTCTTGTTTTGACACATGATATATAAACTTCATCTCTTCTCTCCATTGATGAAATCATGTAATATTCGTGTAAAAATAAAAAAATTAAAATTCTCCCTGAGTTTTTAATTTATATCTTTCATATTTTTTTAGCAAACTATCCATTGAGAAAAAAATGTTCCTGTGAACTAACAGAAATGAATTGACCATATGATTTTGACTTGAAAAATTTTGAAACAGATAATCACGATATCAGTTTAAAATAAGAACAAAAAAGCAAGCGTGTGTAAAAGACTTTGTTTTTTCCCGTTTCCCCAGCAACGAATTCGAATATAATGAAACCTATTCGTGTCGAGGGGGCGTTCGGTGCTCTGCGGTTTCTATTCGGTACCGAATTCAAACCGAATCATTGGTTCACACTTATCGGAATTGGCCAAAAACGAACCGAAAACCGAACCGAATCGAACTGAAAGTGTGTGAAAGTAGCCGGCGCTAGCAACGAATTGAAACCTGATGGAATTTATTCCACCATATGATTTTGACTTGGAAAATTTTGAAACAGATAATCACGATATCAGTTTGAAATAAAAACAAAAAAGCAAGCGTGAGTAAAAGACTTTGTTTTTTCCCGTTTCCCCAGCAACGAATTCGAATATAATGAAACCTATTCGTGTCAAGTGGGCGTTCGGTTCAATGCGGTTTCTATTCGGTACCGAATTCAAACGGAATTACCGTTTCACACTTATCGGAATTTGCCGAAAACGAAACGAACCGAATGAGTGTAAAACTAGCCTTCATACATTATGTTGAATGGAATATTCACAATTCGTACGTTACACATTGATTTCAAAGCTCTTTACTAACTGTTGAATAGTGCCTAACTTTTTTACTGTAATTTTACAAATTACATTTCAAGATGTACAGAGATCTTTCTCAAATTCATAAATTATTTCAAATCTTACATGAATATATTCGATAATATTTATGATTGATTATACAAATATAATAAAACTAAAATGATTTTATTCTATGATAATACCTGCAACGTAAGCCGCTCTGATTCGATCCAGCATGTTTTTATCACTTGTGCAAATTATTTCCAGAAAAGTCCAATCTTTCCGCCTATGCAACGACTCGTGTATTTCTTTCGCCAACAGCTCTTCTATCGAATATGTGAGTTGCACCAGAATATCTTCGAATGTACCTTTTGTATCCCCTTCCAGATCATCTATTATTGCCTGAATCAAATCATAAATATCTATTAAAATTGATTTCTATTATTGTTTGTCAAAATATTACAATACTGGAAAGGAATTGGAGCAAGTGGGGGTTGGTGAATTCTAGTTTGTTTAAATCATCTAATCTAACAGCATATTATCACAGAATTAAACAAATGAATTATAGTGACTAAATCCAGAAAAGAACTAGACTAGAACTGATAAAATTACTTATGAGGAAGTATTTCAAAGGGTTGAGGAAAAGCGATCTCTTTTGCGTATTTTGAAGGACAGATGACATTCTTGGCTTGGCCATGTATATTCTTCTTCTTCTTCTAGTGCGTCTCCTATCGGAGGTTCGCTATCAGCACAGCAATCCGGATCTTATTCACTGCCGCTCGAAACAAGTCTTTGCTGCTGCAGTCAAACCAATCCCTCAAATTTTCAGCCAGGAAACACGTCGCCTTCCAACACTCCTTTTTCCGCTGATTTTTCCTTGAACTATAGTCTGCAGAGTTATATATTTGTGGCTCTTCATTAGATGTCCAAGATACAGGAGTTTTCTCTTTTTTATGGTGTGAACAATATTTCACATTGTTTCTTCATTTTCCCTAGGACTTCCATGTTCGTGACTCTATCCGTCCAAGGTATCCGCCACATCCTGTGGTAGCACCACATCTCAAAGGCTTCCAACTTATCCATATGGCTCTTTTTGAGGGTCCATGATTCCGTACCATACAAGAGAGTGGAAAACACATAACAGCGTAACATCCTCATTTTCAATTCTATATTTATGTCCCGGCTTGTGAACAATTTTTTCATTTTTACAAATGTCGATCTGGCCATCTCAATCCTTTTTCTTATCTCTCCCGTCGAATCCCCACTTTCCTCTACCCACGTCCCCAGATATCTATACCTATGGATCCTCTCTATGACTGTACCGTCCACCATTAGGTTTGTCCGAATTTGTATATTCAAGGCTTAAATGACCACCATTAATTTGGTTTTCTTCAGATTCAATTTCAAACCAAATTCACCACGTCTGTCATGCAATTTTTGGATCAATCTTTGCATATCCTCCATATTGCCTGTCAACAAGACTGTGTCATCAGCGTACCTTATATTATTTATGGCTTCTCCATTTATAATTATGCCCGCCAACTCCTCCTCCAAGACTTCATTGAAGATAGCTTCGCTGTATACATTAAAAAGGAGTGGAGACAAAATACAGCCTTCTGACCCCAATAAAGATTGCTGATTATTTTTATATCGCCCGCATCAATGCCCTTGCTGTCAAGCAACCTGTACATCTCTCTATGCCTAACCTTGTCAAATGCCTTTTCAAAATCTATGAAACAGGCATAAACGTCTTGATTCATGTCTAGGCATCTCTGGAAAAGCACATTAACCCCAAAGAGAGCCTCTCTTGTTCCGAGCCCTTCTCGAAACCCAAATTGGGTATTGCTTATCCCTTTCTCAAGTTTTCTATATATCCTTTTGTGTATAATTTTTAGAAACAACTTTAGGGTATGGCTCATAAGTGCAATAGATCTATAATCAGTGCACTCCCTTGGGTTAGGTTTCTTAGAAATGAGTACAAAAGAGATCAACCATTGTGTGGCGATTTCTCCCTTCTCATAAATATAATTAAAGAGATTCACAAGAATATCAATTACATCTTCATCAAAGAGCTTGATGATCTCTATGGGGATCTGATCTGGACCTGCAACTCTACCTGCTTTCATGTATATTTAGAAACACCGAAATCACGTTAAGAATACTAGAAGGTATGATAATTGGACGAAAGGCTTGTGGAAGACCCCGGCTACAATATCTGAAGCGAGTTACCAAAGATCTAGGGATCCAGAGCTAGCGATCTGGCCTCGTTGCAGAGCTAGAGAAGGATAGCGCTATCAACTTTGTCGAATGATAGCAACACCAATGTTGATCAAATACTGCCATTATAACGTGAACCTCACTATAGAGAGAGAATAATTACTCTGTCTAACAACGTCATAACTGTAACAGTGACTATTAGAGAACACAGCACCATCTATCAACAAACTTTGTAATCAATGTGTCAGACTTGTTTCGTGCTGCTCGCTTGTGATTGGCTGGAGGCGTGGTGGCTGAGTAAGTGGCGACCAATCACGAGGCAAGAAGAGTTTTAGACTGTTGCCGGTATCCCCAACCTTTCTTCTGATTGGCTACAAACCAATTCCGTATGCATCAATTATTTTCTATTATTTACTTTTCAATTTTTATCCCATTCACTTATTGTATGAAACAACACACTTTAATCATAATATTTAATTATGATCATTCATTGTATTAATCTAAAATGAATTTGATAATCAAAATAAAATTAATGACTACTTATAGTCTGCATAAAATAAGTTGAGACTTGGAGAGAATATCCGATTTATCAAATTGTCCAGGAACTGCTTCAAAATTCAATTGGCAGGAGATGGAAGATTTACATTTCAATTATTATCCCATTTACTTAATATTGTATGAAACAAAACACTTGAATCATAATATTAGATTATGATCATTCATTCTATAAATCTAAAATAAATTTCACGATCAAAATAAAATTAATGACTTCTAGTCTGCATAAAATGAGTTGAGACTTGGAGTTATCAAATTGTCCAGGAACTGCTTCAAAATTCAATTGGCAGGAGATGGACGATAATCATTCATTAATAATTATTTGAATTTTCACTGTGTGATTTTATAATAATTTAATATTAAGAAAAAATAAGATAATTTTTGAAATATCACCGATCTTCCAGGATCGTTAGGGTTTCCGTATTTTCGGTTATATGCAGCTGAAATCTCTTTCCTCTGATGACTTGTTCTGGTTCCTAGGATCTCGATGAGTTTTCTCTCGTTGGTTCCCCAACCTTTTATGGCACCATGGATTTCATCAGCATCTTGATCAGCGTTGTTTTGCCGCCATACTACGGTTGCACCCGAGTCCTGAAATTTATTCATTCATAAATAAATAAATGAATAAGCGTAATATCATAGAGAAAAGATAGCACTAGTGGATATCCCATGGTATAGGGCGTTTGTGTTCCAATTTTAAATTTCAACTCAAATCGATAGTGCTATGAATAAAGTGTCATTGTCATGATCTTAACTAGAATTTGATGGGACTTTCTTGTGTGGACCATACGGTTCAAAGACTGGTAGAAAGTAGCTGGGATATGAATGGAGGGAAGATGAGCTTTGTAGTCCTGTAAGAATGTGCTATATGATATCAAAGCTATAGTGAGGTCCACGTTATAATGACAGTGTTTGATTAGCAACGGTATTACTATCCTTGTCTTTCTTTCAACAAAGCAGATAGCGCTAGCTCTTTCTCGCTTGCCAGATCGTATTTCAACCATGTAGAATAATTAATAATCAATTAACAAAATATTTCAACTTAATTATGAAATTATTGAAAAATTTAATTATTCGCTGAATTAAATATAATTGATTATTTTTAACGAGAATGAACAGTTAATATTACATCTATAAACCTGTATCAGCTACAGTCTATAGCTTGCATTGACAAGACAGAGTATCGGCAACGTTTTTCACCACTGCCATTATAACGTGGACCTCGCTATAGCACAAGTGGATATCCCATGGTATAAGACGTTTATGTTCCAATAATTTCCAATGTTAACACGAGCCGATAGTCCCAATAGTTGTTTGTGAAGGTATGTGACGCTGGTAGTCTCTTATTATGTGCCGTTCTTAAGGTGCGTACAGATATACGCGCCGCGAACATGAGCAATTCACTTTTAATCAGCTGATTATGTCTGCATTTTACATGAACGGTAAGATACAGATATAAAAAGCTTGGCATCAGCTGATGAAAAGTGAATTGCTCTACTACCTCCGTAAACAAAGCACGTAGTGCATTCGTGTGACGTCAGCACAGGTGGGATCCTACACCAATAAAAACATTAGCTGATATGGATCAGCTGAAATCAACAAATTTCTATTGGTGTAGGAGCCCTACCAGTGCTGACGTCACACCAATGCACTACGGCTTTGTTTACGGAGGTAGTGATTGCTCATGTTCGCGGCGCGTAAATCTGTACGCACCTTTACACTCTTACCCGACCAAAACAGTAATAATAGAAAGTAGTCGACAATAATTGGCTTGAGTTAGCAAAAAGTTAACTTGAAAATTTGGAACATGAATGACCTTTACCATGGTATATCTTCTAAAGCTATCTTTTCTAAGTAAAAGTAAAAACATCTTTTCTAGGTAAAAAAAATCTGGTGTGGTACACTCACACAACTTTCCTTGCTCATTGAACTGTAAGCCTCATTCTCAAACGAGAATAATTTAGGGGAATAACACCATGACAATTATGGCGGCAACATATTATTTGCAACTACGATCAGACTACTGTATATGTGTACTGTATATATAATTATTGTTTTTATTGTTTTCAGAGTACTTTTTCCTTCGTATAAATTGTGAAATTCGATGATTTTTTTAAAGTCGTCAAAACAGCTGTTCTACAGATGAAATATCTTGACTATGACTGTGTACTTTTTATAAACTGCTCTACCTACCTACCTACCTCATGCACGAGATGGAGGTTACAAAGTCCATTCTCAAGGATAGGGTGGACCCCCCATTAGTTTCCCAGGAAAAAGACTCATGCCAGTTGATAGATCTGATAAATAACTATACAGGGTATGAATTTGAAAAAAATCGTTAGAGCCGTTTTGAGAAAATCGTGAAAAACATGGTTTTTAGTCATTATCCGCCATTTTTCTCCAGATATTACAGAGCTCCTGAAATTTTCCCAGAAATGAGACTCATGCCAGTTGATAGGGCTTATAAATAGCTATCCATGGTATAAATTTGAAGAAAATCGTTAGAGCCGTTTTCGAGAAAACCGTGAAAAACATGTTTTCTCGTCATTATCCGCCATTTTTCTCAAGAATATTACAGAGCTCCTGAAATTTTCCCAGAAATGAGACTCATGCCAGTTGATAGGGCTTATAAATAGCTATCCATGGTATGAATTTGAAGAAAATCGTTAGAGCCGTTTTCGAGAAAAACGTGAAAAACATGGTTTTTAGTCATTATCCGCCATTTTTCTCAAGAATATTACGGAGCTCCTGAAATTTTCCCTGAAATGAGACTTATGCCAGTTGATAGGGCTTATAAATAGCTATCCATGATATAAATTTGAAGAAAATCGTTAGAGCTATTTTCGAAAAACGTGAAAAACATGGTTTTTTTTTAGTAATTATCCGCCATTTTTTCCGCCATCTTGAATTGAATTATATTGAATTTCTTATCGTCGGGTCCTCATGGTATAAGGACCTTAAGTTTAAAATTTCAAGTCGATCGGAATGGAGTTATCGTGTTCACAGACATACACACATACACACACACACACACCATACACACACACAGACCAATACCCAAAAATCATGTTTTTGGACTCAGGGGGCCTTGGAACGTATAGAAAACTTGAAATTAGGGTACCTTAATTTTTTGGGAAAGCAATACTTTCCTTACCTATGGTAATAGGGCAAGGAAAGTAATAAAGGCAGCTATTCTATTCTCTATGGTAATATACAATAATTCAGGTAAAAACAACAGGCATTCGCCCAGAACTGTATTGAACCTTAATTTGAAATACATATAGTCTAGAGGTTATGTATAGATGATTACTGAATCCACATACAATTTCGAGCCCAAAAGATAAAATTGAAGAAAAATGCAGTTTATGGTCCTCATGTCTCAGTATTTTTTTACTTTGTACTGATCTCTTTACGAACTCACTACTAGCGCACAAGTCTGACTTTGCTGGCTGTGACAAAACATTAACATTTAGTCTATTATAATTTACATATTTGTCTTATGTATCTTGTATTTTGGCGAAATAACTATTAATAATTATTAGTAAACGAGAATCCAAATTAAATGCTGTAAATCACCCCGAAGACTTCTGCTACTGCAAATATTGACAACAGTGTAAACAGCTAGATGGAAATTCGATGAGCGCTACTATACATACATGAGCATTTGAATAAATGCAATTTCTCAGTAATTTCCATCTGCAGGAATAAATATTCTATTCTATTTTACTTACACAAACCACTTTCATGGAAAGGTGAAGGAATATACAGCAACAGGTGACAACGGATGCACCTTTCATCTTGAAATCTTGATGTAAAGTGTCGGTTGGCATTAATATTTCAAAAATTGGCCCTTTATTCTACGAGCTTCACGTCAGTCAATCAATCAATAGTCAGCATTTGACAGTTGATGTCACGGGAATTGAACAAAAGATTTAGAATTCTGAAGACAAAAGATCGACAGCTATCGATGAATGATTTGTATTTGCTCACAGATCATTGTCAGAGCAAACTATTGATACCATAGGCCTATTTTGTATAATCCGGTATCATACCGAACAATGAATCAATGTGACGTTTTGGGTTATAATGGAAATTGTTTGATTTTCCTCGATAGAGTTGTTTCAACAATTCAAAATTTTAACTCAATTTTTTATAATCACACGAGAAATTAATGTAAAATATTATATTATGAATTAATATAATCATCAATATAACTGATAGAAGATAGTATCTGACCATTCGATATTCCTGTATCAGAAATAATTTAATGACAAGAATAAAATAAATCACACTACCAATAAATTTAACAATACATTGAGCAATCTTCAATGTTTCAGCTGATTTTAAGGTCCTTACACTATAATGCCCCCCATCCACTTACAGTTCTAACTGCAGTCCCGGACTGAGACAGTCCGGGACTGCAGTTAGAACTTAAGTGGATGGGGAATCCGGCAGGCGGATCGTTGGACTGTCAACTGCCGCACGGTGCGACAGTTGAACGATCGGACTGCAGGCGGAACTGCTAGTTAGTTAGTTAGTTAGTTAGGCGCGACTGCAGTCCGTACTGACGTGAACATTTTTCAACAGTCCACAGTCCACCGTTCACAGTTCTGACTGCAGTCAAGAACTGCAGTTCGAACTGTAAATGGATGGGGGGCCTAAGGATCCGACACGATTTCGATCAAATGCAATTCAAGATGGCGGCTAAAATGGCAAAAATGTTGTCAAAAACAGGGTTTTTCGCGATTTTGATCAAATTCATACCTAAGATAGTCATTGATAAGCTCTATCAACTGCAACAAGTCCTATATCTGTAAAAATTTCAGGAGCTCCGCCCCATCTGTGCAAAGTTTGATTTTGAATTCTCAATTATCAGGCTTCAGATTCAATTTAAACAGAAAATTTCGAGTGGAAAAGATTGAGCATGAAAATCTCTTCAATTAATGTCTAGTAACATTTCCACCTAAAATTGAAAATAAGTTTGAAATTTGAGAAAATTTGATTATTCAATTGCAAACTGTTGGCAACTGTTGATTCCATTAAATCATTCACTAAGCAGATCTTGTGTGTACCCAGCGTTATTGTCCTGTCACCAGCTGGCTCAGATCTTTGAATAGTAGACTTGAGATGCGCGTGAGCACTAGCGTCAGGCGATCAATTTTCATAACGGCAAGGAAAGTTGTGTGAATGCGCCACACCAGATTTTTTTTATATTATTTTATTTATAGTATAGTTCCATTGAGGTAAGATATTTGAGATTATTCGTCTCTGATAGTACCAACGTTTCGGATTTTAGCCTGTGGTACTTTTCTAGAAAAGTAAAGATATTTAGTATCTTTAATAGCACATTTAATAAAGATATAGATAGCATAGAGATTTAATAAGATAGCATAAAGATAGCATCTTCAATAAAGATATTAAATATCTTTACTTTTCTAGAAAAGTACCACTTAAATTTTAAGATTATTTGTCTCTGATAGTACCAAAATTTCGGATTTTAACATGTGGTACTTTTCTAGACTAAATGACTGATTAAATCGATAGACAAAAAAAAAACAAATAAATTAATGGTGAAAAGGTACCTGGTTTCTTAATTTCAAAGATCTGCGCAGAAAATTCTCCATGACGTATCAGAAAATTAATACATCAAGAGTTTTGGCTTATAAAACTGATACAAGATAAGACTGGATACTGTGTTACTGTCTGTTACTGATACTGTGGTGGAACATGATTTCAAATAGAAATCGTTTCAAACTCTATCAACCAGTAAGGTACCTAAATTAAAAATTCTAGAGTAGGCTAATGATACTATACCTAGATCAAGTATAACCATACAGTGGATATTCAAAATTATTTGTTCAGTTCTGTTTTTTTCTCTGATAGTACCAACTGACCAAACCAGCTCCGTTCTAGTGAGCATCCTCTCCATAGCGAATACTATCACTTTCATTCATAGTATTCTGGGAGTGGAGAGAGAAATTCGCTCCTGAAGAAATTCGCTGAAGACTTTAGTCTTCAGTTCCACGCGGTGTGTGCTAAATACTACAGTGAGTGATAACAGTGTCCATCTCTCCTTTTCTAAACATCGAAACTATTTTTATTTGGTGTTAGTTGTTTGCTGTGAATCCATATACAATTTGGTTATCTGGTTCAAGGTGAGTGAAGTTAGAATTCTGATTTTTTCGAAATATTTTACTTCAATAGCTTTTAGAACTGAAAATTTTTGTGAAGTGAACAACTACAAGACTTAACCTATTTCGGACAATGTTAACCTTATCTAAATATTTAGGAGAGGAATAGCACAAGGTTACCTTTTTTTTCCTCGCTCTATCATTTTGATGATGTACTTATTGTATGAATCAATGAAGAATAAAGAATAAAAGTTCAGGAGTACACTATAAATTTATTCACCTTCAATCGCTGGAAACCGGTGGGGTACTGTGAAATTATTGAGGAATTTGTGTGAAAATCAAAATTAGATTTGAGAAATTAATATTTGAGTGACAAAATGAAATACAGTTTCTGATTTATTTTGTTCTGTAAATTTTAGTTGTGACTAAATAGGGTTCTCCAATGCACCAACAGGCTTGAATGGAAATACAAATCAAATTTACTAACAATACATGGGAATCAATTTTTTTTATATACAGCAGATTTCATTAGCAAAAAGTTGAAAGATTCATTGATGATGGAAGATTCCATTGAAAGTTAGAAGAACGTTGGCAGATTATTTATTCATTGACCGAGCGGAGTGAGGTCTAAGATTCAAGTCGATTCAAGTTTGGCATTTCTCTTAAGGTTAAATGTTTATATGTTGCGCATTTACGGCGAAACGCGGTAATGGATTTTTCATGAAATTTGACATGTATTTCCTTTTTTTAATCGCGCGTCGACGTATATACAAGGTTTTTGGAAATTCTGCATTTCAAGGATAATATAAAAGGAAAAGGAGCCTCCTTCATACGCCAATATTAGAGTAAAAATCAGACTATAGAATTATTCATCATAATCAGGCGACAAGTGATTACACAGATGTGTGGAGAAGCCAGTCTATTGCTGTATTTTAGCATACTGTATTTCAGTATTTGACCATAAGGTCTATAGTTTCAATCAGGTACTTGTGGATGAGAATACTGCATGAGGTCTACTGTTCACAGAACTACTAGTACATTGATACAGAGAATTAGAAGATTAATTGAAAATGAGAGATTTCAGTGGAGTACACCAGATAGTCATGCTGCAATGCTCCATTGTGGTCATAAAAACTGAAAGCGAATTTCTCCAGATGAACAGATCCGTTATTCCTCTTTCAATTCGATGACCCATCAAAAATAATAGTTAATTATTACTCTCAAGTTCAATGGAGAAGTTCCAACTATGATAATCAAAATAATTTAGAAGAATAATTCAGAGTTCAGTTAGATTCGGGAATTGAGATAAATATCTCTCTTGAAAAACTTCTACGAAATCATATAACTATAAAAAAAATTATCACAGTAGCCCATATCTCTTTGGAGATGCAATCAGCAAGACCAATAGGGCATCAAGGTTATGATTTATTTTATGTTGATTGTCATTAAAACTAGTCTCAGAGACTAGTCATCAAGTTTTAATCAATCAAGCTATAAAACAACAATCCTTTGAATCTCAGTTTAATAGAGATTAAAACTTAATTTATCATCATTTATTATTATTGTAAGGACTTTATTTGATGAATCATTCAAGATAAGCTACACTGGCACAGTTGAATTGGAAGACAATGATGATTTTAATAGTTCAGATAAGGAGAATAATGGACTGGTGACATCTTACACAATGAGTCATAATGAATTAAGATTATTTTTTGATTGATGCAAGCTGTGATTTTCATCCATTCCAATTGAATTACCTCATATAGACCTACCATTCATCATTGAATTGAGTTGCTTGACCACATGTAATCAGTCAATCTCAACCATTAACTTGTGCATTCACACTTTCTCTTACACTAAACACTTGAAAGGATTCAATGGAAGGCGATTTGAATTTAGGTGTTTGTGTTTTGAAATCTTTGTCTAAAGAGTTTTGAAATAATTTTGAAAGAATTGACTGGACATGATTGTAAAGTCGGAATAATATTTAAGATAGTATTTCAGGTCGTCTCGAAATCCTTATTTAAATTGAAATTGAAGAAACTTTTAATACAGCTGTGAGTGGACAATGTAGAAAACATCATCACAACAAAGTATAATAGCCTTCCTACTTTGATCGATAAATTCGCTGG